>NC_090257.1:19247307-19279653 GCF_037325665.1 Littorina saxatilis
CTGGGGATCGGAAAAAAAGTTCGTCTTAGCCAAAATTCGTTTTAAGAAAATTGATTGATTTTTGTTTAAATTTTTTTTTTTAAGTCTTGTACATTTTATGGTGTTTCAATTTGTTTCTTTCGCAACTTTCATGCTGCTTCACGTTTAGACAATAAAGTGACATATTCAGGTACATGTTCATGTGTGTCTCATGTTGAGTGATGATTGTTGAGTTTGAGTGAGAGTGAGCACACAGATGTTTCATCCAGTTGTTACGTTTTTGGTCACACACACGCGCACACACTGACACTGTCCACATTCGCGGTGTTCCTATCATTTGTCCGGAATCACTTACCTTGGCGACGGGTAGCAAACCTTGGCCAATTTAGTTTTTTGTTTTTTTGTTGCAACATGATGTTCAAATCCAAATCGAAAGCACTGACTGACTGATAAACTATCGCGAACCGGCGAACGCAAACGTTGAGAGTGTGGTTTCCCTTGTCCAAGGGAAACCACTCTGGCATCTATATTTTTTGGCAATGGCTTCTGTTCGATGTTTCGTTTTTGGTATTCGCGAAGGAAATAAACGTCAGTCAGTCATTCATGTTCAGTGTCTGAGCTATCAATCACTTTGATTCTAAATTTGAAATTGTTTTGTGAGTACAGTGTAATCAGTTTAACTTTATTCAGTGATCGGTTGAGCAATGGTTCAAGCAGTCGACGCAAGGGAAGACTTTGACACACGTGTATTCAAACTTCTCAAATTCCCATGATATGTCGATCTCGGGACGAGTTTAAAGATTTCGTCATAAGCGTGAGTAAATTACAGACATTATGCATGCTTGGGAATCCAAAAAGTGCTCGTTATAAGCGTAAATTCGTAATAAAGAATTCGTTTTAAGCATTTTTTTTAAGCATGAAGAAAGAGGTATTCAGTTGGGAACTTAAAACTAATTCGTTATAAGTCAAAATTCGTAACTAGCGTGTTCGTTTTAAGTGGGTTCGACTGTATGGGTTTGCGTGAACCCGCGCAATCGGTAGTGTTTATGTTAATTAACATAATCAATTAATTATAATGTTTTGTCATGTACACACTAAAAATTTGCAGACAGAGAGCAAATTAGGTGTGTGAGAGATACTTAAAATTTCAAAACGATACCTTTAATGGTTTCAGAGTTACAATGATTTTAGTGTGTCTCTGGGTACAGGTGAACCCAGGAAGCACGGCAAAGGTTAAACACACGTCACATGACACTTGGAGTGACAAGTAACTAACTCAGAATGACCTCTTCAAAAACCAGAAATGTAAGTGAAAAACATGATAACAGAGCTTTAACAATGTTAAATTAAAACCTTAATACCCAATTTTTGGTGAACTTCCATCTCCAACTGTAGCCCCTGATCGGGCACAACGAATCCTTCTTTATCATGTATTATCGGTATGAACATTTCTCAAGTCGATTACAGTATGAATAGCGTTCGTGGGATACCTCCAGCTTCGCTGGGATAAAAAAAAAGTCCACCGCTTGCCCCTCAAACAGACTATACCAACTGGAACATATGGCACACAATAAGAGTTGGTCATAGCACAGACAAGATGTTCCTATTCTATCAGACTATGTGTCGCATGCCTACACTTCATGCCCCACTTTTGTGAAAGCGTTTGGGGAAAAGGGGACGTAAGTCGTACAACACACCTTCCAGTAACATGCTAAAAGCCGCTGGCAGGTGAACATTTACAGTTTTTACATTCTGTGTTTCCTGGAATCTACATGATCAAATCTATATATTCTACACACATGTACCATCTGTGAAATGATAAAAAGTGAAAAAGGTATTTTGCTGACAAAGTCTGTATCCCTGGGCACCGTTTTGGAAAATCTGGTACCTTCTGAGTTCAGTTCCAAGAAAACTGGGTGATAATTATACTGCTAAGCCCCCGTGCTTTTAGAAGCTTGAAATGTCTCAAGTAAAAAGTATAGAATTAATTGGAGTTAGGGATGTTGCTATTATGCTAAGCATCCCTTGCTCCGGTTCATGACAATAAAAACTCAATTTGTCAACAACTTCCACTATGCCTTCTCTTCTCAGAGGTTGTCACATGTATCTCAGTCTTGCAACTAAGGTCGAACTCATTTGTAAGTCCAAAGTTTGTATTCCTAGCTGCTGGCTTGTGTCCTACAGAGCCGTTCAAAGTGAGACATGCGTTCACTGTTTGTATTCCTAGCTGCTGGCTTGTGTCCTATAGAGCCGTTCAAATTGAGACACACGTTCACTGTTTGTATTCCTAGCTGCTGGCTTGCGTCCTACAGAGCCGCTCAAAGTGAGACACAAGTTCACTGTTTGTATTCCTAGATGCTAGCTTGTGTCGTAAAGAGCCGCTCAAAGTGAGACGTGCGTTTACTGTTTGTATTCCTAGCTGTTAGCTTCCGTCCTACAGAGCCGCTCAAAATAAGACATTTGTCCACTGTTTGTAATTCTAGCTGCTGGCTTGTGTTTTACAGAGCCGCTAAAAGTGAGACTTGCGTTTACTGTTTGTATTCCCAGCTCCTGACTTGTGTCCTACAGAGCCGCTCAAAGTGAGACATGCATTTACTGTTTGTATTCCTTGCTGCTGGCTTGTGTCCTACAGAGCCGCTCAAAGTGAGACATGCGTTCACTGTTTGTATTCCTAGCTGCTGGCTTGTGTCCTACAGTACCTAGCTGATGTCCAAAGGAGCTGCTCACAGCAAGACTCAGAGGCTTATTAGAGATACTTCATCATTGTCTAGCACCATCTGCACGAGATTCCTGCCCCCTTTGACGGCATCATCAAGCCGTTGTTTCCTCTCAGCCTCGTAACTTTTCGGCAACTCGTTCAGCTTTAACCGTTCTTTGGCCATGTCCGGGGTCACGACCTCTACACACCGGCCACTGATGTCCATGTCATTCAGTGAGACTGACCGCCCCTCCCTGCCTTTCTTCTCTTTCCTGGCATTCCACCCCCTTGGCAAGGCTTTCTTGGCTACGGGGGCTTCAGCTTTAGGAATCGTGGTCTTGGGTTTGTGCAGGAAGTTTTTGCTCAGTTTGTGCTTTTTGGGTGGAGAGGGGGAGGAGGTGGGGGATGTTGAGCTGGAGAACTCTTCCTCAGGCGCTGCTGGTCGTTTGTGGGCAGACTTGGGTGTGCCACAGTGAGGGGAGGCCACCTGAGCGAGGATGGCTTTGAAGGAAGATTTGGCTCCCTTGTTTTGACCTGTTGAAGACTGTGGAGTAAGCTGCCCTGCACTTTTTGATGTAACTGATGCCGACTGCTGCGTTGTTTGCACAGAATCTGATGATTGGGGAGTCTTTGAACCAGCAGTCGCTGACTGAGGTGTTTTTGACACTACCGTTGCCGTCTGAGGTGGTTTCGGGACACCTTGGGCTGAAATTGTCACTGACTGAGGTGTTCTGGGCGTAATTGTTGCCGACTGGGGTGTTCTGGGCGTAATTGTGGCCGACTGGGGCGTTCTGGGCGTAATTTTTGCTGACTGGGGTGTTCTGGATATAATTGTTGCTGATTGAGGTGTTCTGGGCATAATTGTTGCCGATTGAGGTGTTCGGGGCGTAACTGTCACAGACTGAGGTGTTCTCATCAGAGTTGTTGCTGAAGGAGGCGTTGCCAACTGAGGTACTGTTGATGCGACTGATGCTGTCTGCAATGTCTTCCGGATTACTATGGCTGGTTGCGGTGCCTTGTGAGTCCCACTTGTTCCCGGAGCCGTCTTCGTGCTGCTGTTGGCTGCAGTCGCAGCAACCTTGCCCTTGGCAGGGATGAGGGGAGGTTTTTCTCCGGTCAACTCATGCTTGGGTACACGCGTGTAGGTCTTCACTGGTCCCGAGAAACGCGCCACAGGGGAATCGGCGTCATCACTCGCTGGTTTGTCTGGCGATGACTCCTGAGTTTTTGACCAGTCTGCCCTGGTGGTGTGGGTGGACCTGCCTCCGGACAAAGGTCTGGTTACCACAGCTCTCTTTCTGGGCGAGTAGGACGATGAACCCTCGTATGAAACAGAGCGCATGACTTTTCTTGGTGGCGAAGAACCCTCACAAGATCTTTGCTGATCTGCGGAGTTTGGTCGCACCCCAGGTGACTTGGACGCCGTTTTTGCCGAGTCGGCCGATGATGGCCTTGGATGCGCTCTGTTGTCTCGAAGCTTCGATTGCGATGACTGGCTGCTGTGTTCCAGCTGAACAATTCTCACCTCCACTGCTTCTGGAACAGCGTTGGGAGATGACGGTGGTTTTACCAGGATTTCCTGAATCACCGGTTTTACATTTGGTCTGAATATTTTTCTGGGTCTAACTGTTGGTAGAATCATTGGCAGCACCTCTGGCTGTTCAGATCTTTCAGTAGTTTCCTCAGGAACCTCGACCGTGGCCTTCTTCTTCGGAACAGGTCTAGCTGGTTTAGTTCGCTTCAGAGATGGTTTGGTTGGCATTTTTTTGGAAACTCGTTTGACAGGAGCTGCTTTTAGTGCACGTGATTTGGATAGTGCTGTTTTGCGAGGAACTACTTTAGACATGGATGCTTTTTGTGTGGGAGCGGCTGTCTGTTGTGGAAATTGCCGCTGAATCGCAGTCTGCCATGCTGTTGGCGGTTGTTTTTCATTCGGTGTCACAGACTCTTGCTGCCCTTCCTCATGATCGGTGAAATCTGACTGGCCGCTTATACTGGCCTCAAGATCCTGAGAAATGCTCTGCTGGGGAAGGTCTTCTGACGAACTGTCCTGGTTTAAGTTGACATCAATAGCTGTCTCGGCACCGTCACGTGTCGCAGCAGTGTCAACTTCCGTCCCTTCCCCTGCAAGCGCCTGGCTATTTGACCGTTGCCTCTTCTTCCGTATCTCCCCTGAAGAGCTTGTTGCATCAATTTTCTGAGAGGCCTCATCATTTGTGGGCTGCTGTGACAAGATCAGCAAATCCTCTGTACCTTTCTCAGCTGGCTGACTCTGCCCTATTTGTTTTGAAGGCATCACAGAGTTTTCTGTGGGCTTCTGGGATACCTGACTGCTTGCTGGCTGATCCAAAGAGCTGTCAGAAGATTCAGCAAGACTCACTGAAGTGGCACTAGCTGATGGCACTTTTGGCGGCACAGAATGTCGAAGCTGCAAAGCTTGGCTGTTTGACGGAGTTGGGGCTGAAGACTTTGATCTGTTGTACGTCCGAGAGGTCCTGCGTTCAAAAGGAGCGATCACGTCTGGCTCTCCCTCCTCCTCCTCAGTTCCAACCGACACGGCACAGCTGGCCACAGGGGCACGAAGGGGGGAGTGGAACAGCGTAGGACTGAGGCTTAGATTTGACTTGCTGGGGGAAACGGCCGTTGGGGATTTGGACGAGACCGACTGTGAAGATGGAGGCATCTGTACAGGTGGAGGCATTTGCTCGCGTGCCTGGGATGCTGGGGAGACGGGGTTCCATTCAGCTTCGGTCTTGGGCTCGTCAAGCGCAGCCAGAACCACGCGGCCATCAGGCAACTGCACACAGCGGAACGTTCTCACTGGGGCGTTGCTGGAACTGTCCCCCTCACTCGGGAGCCGCACGGTCATGGGCTGTGTTTCCACAGAAGCTGGTTGAGCTTGACCGCTTGTAGCTGCTGCGCTGGTCAACTTCTTGATGGCCAGGGCTGCTCTGACGGCCTTCATGGTGGCTGACGACACCTGAAACTGTCCCTCCGGAAGTGTCCCCCTGACCCTCTTCTTCTTTTTCTCAGCAGCAGGCTGGTAAATGCCGGAGACTTGCCGCAAGTCTTGCCGTTCCTTGGCCTGGTTGACCGCCTCCTCAATGATCTTCTCTCTGCTTTCCCTGGCCTGTTCTCTGGTGCTGGTGCGGGGTGTGGACGCTGTGGACACAGACTCACTCCTTCTCTTCGTGGCCGAGGTAGCCAGACGCTTCAGTCGCAGGAGGCGGATAGGGACGCAGAAAGGGTTCATGGAATACAGGCGAGGTTTTTCTAGGGGTCGGCGCCAGGTGTAAACGGCTGGTCGGCCCCTTTTCCTTTTGGGTGAGGAGGCTTTTTCAGCATCCGACTTGGAGGCGTCTTCCTTACTGCTACTACCTCCTTTCTCCGGGCTTACACTGTCGTCTCTGGAAGTGGATGCAACAGGGACAGGGTCTGAAGAAGTCCCGGCAACATTCTGGTCAGCGTCCCCTGTCGGGTTGACTGCGGAGGCCAAGCCAGACACAATCCTGTTGCCATCCCGCTGAAGATCAGAGAAATCTGAAACAAGTAAGAAATTCAGGGATGGTAACCCATGGAAAGACGGAGAAATCTGAAACAAGAAAGAAATTCAAGGATGGTAACCCATGGAATTGGAAGGAGAGAGAAATCTGCGTCCAAGGGCTGAAAAATACAATAAACAGTGGCACTCTTAAAATGCTTTGATATTCCCATTCTGACACAAAATTAAAATTTTTTAAAAAGCATTTTGATGGCCTCTTCTGGCATGTAAGACACACAGACCGCAATTAAAACTCAATGATCATTTTCTTCAAGGGACTTGTTTTATTCTTGGGCCCACATGTCTTTTCTTCCGGGAAGACAGAAAGTTGCTTTCCCAGGAAAATTGAGGATCAAAGGAAAGCTCTTTCACACACACACACACACACAAACACACTCTCTCTCTCACCATTTGTGAGAGCTTTACGGATGCGGTCAAAACAGGAGCGAATGTCATCAAAGTCAAACTTGTAGTTGAGCATCTTGTACTTCCAGCACATGACCTTGCGCTGCAGTGACGTGTCCGACAGTCTCAGCTTGTCGCTGATGCCGTGCATCAGGTCTGCAACGATGGCTGACTCTGAAAGTAGGTCAAGGTCAACAACAGATAAATACCAGATTGCCTGTGCACAGTTTAGTTACAAGTACCCACCCTGGCTCTCTTGGAAACCAATCACTCTGTTACACCATCAAATTGAACCAAGTCTAAAACAAAGTGATTGCATTATGTGTATCGGGAAAAAAATGGTCGAATGAATTATCAAATGGTATGTATGATCAGTTGCCAATTTCTTTTCTGGTATTTTGACCAGCAAATCACCAACATTTCTGGTCAATGCGATCGCTAAATCTTTGACAGCAAATCACCAACATTTCTGGTCAATGCGATCGCTAAATCTTTATATTTTTCTTTACTTTAAGGTGTCTGGCAATAATTGACCTGTTTATTTTTTATTTTTTTATTTTTTATTATTTATTGACCTGTTTCTGTTTTGGCTATTATTTTCAGCCTTCACTATCACTGAGTAACCTTTACTTTTGATCATTTTGAAATATTTGCCAGGTGCTTCTTTGATATTCGGCATTGTATATATGGGTGCGTCTCAGAATCTCGTCCTCTGTTTGTGACATTATCACCAAAAGTAAAATCTTCCCAGAAAACTTTGATAATACTATTTACACACTTCTCAGGGTGTACCTTTTCAGTTTAAACAAGAAAAAATATAACATTGCCTTTAGTTTGCCATATGTTGAGCATTATTTGGACCATGTGTGCAAAATCACCCGTGTAACATGGAAAAAATAAAAGACAAAAAAACTGCATTTATAAGGCTGAAAACGACTTTTATTCAGTTATTATTGTTGAATCACAAGCCATTATAGAGTTCAATATGAAATGACTACATGCAAACAACAAAATAATGTTTTTTTTTCAATGTTCCAGGCATTCGTCAAAATTTCAATACAAAAATGAAAATTAATTAATGATATCCTGATCAGAACATGTTGATACATGGCATTCATTCAGTCTTATTGACATTTAACCTTCACAATAGCATATATACAAAGATTTGTTGCTCTAAGACAAAATGTTAGAAAGTTATCCCAAAAGAATGCAAAATGGTCACCGATGTAACATGGAAACATCACTTTTGTAACAAAGAAACGGTTATGCTTTTTCCCACAAACTTTACTAAATGAAGCTGATTTTGCAACCAGATTCTTCTTAGGTAAAATGCCAAACACTAAAACAGGAACAGAAAGAAAAAAAGCTGGACAAAATCAAGAAAACTTTGCCCCAAAAAAGAGAAACATTAATGAAAAGTTCATCACCGACGTAACTCGGAAACGAACAACCAGACATGTATTATAAGGTTTGACATGAAGAATGCAAATGTTCAAAAGTGGTTCATTCAATTGTTAAGACAATAAACCAAAGGCATTGGTTACATATAGAACAGTTGCCACTTGCAGTTAATTAATTTATTTTAAAAGAAATAATGCCCCCTGGCATTGAAGGTGGGGTCACGAATCATGGTTGCATCAGATGCAGGGACTAAGGAAATATCATCGATCCCTGGAAAGCAATAGTAGTTCCCCTCCGGTTTCCTTCGAAGGAACGGTACCACCAGTTCATCAGGTCGAATCTCTTGCACCTGAAACATGCAAGTACCAGCGATTTCAACCAAAGATTGATGCAATATGTGTACTAGTTTCACTAACATGAATTTGTTTAATGTCTATCAAGATTTTGATGCATCCACATTCACTGGCTAAAAACAAAATAAAGTAATTATTTTTTTCAGACTTACCATTCCATTGAACATACAACTTTTACAATTAAAGAAAACATTGACACTTACTGTTCCTTTAAATCGATTTCGAAAATTTAATTTTGATCATAATTTTTTATATTTTTAATTTTCAGAGCTTGTTTTTAATCCAAATATAACATATTTATATGTTTTTGGAATCAGGAAATGATGTAAAATAAGATGAACGTAAATGTGTATCGTTTTATATATAAAAAAAAAAATTATTACAATTTTCAGATTTTTAATGGCCAAAGTCATTAATTAATTTTTAAGCCACCAAGCTGAAATGCAATACCGAAGTCCGGCCTTCGTCGAAGATTGCTTTACAAAAATTTCAATCAATTTAATTGAAAAATGAGGGTGTGACAGTGCCGCCTCAACTTTTACAAAAAGCCGGATATGACGTCATCAAAAGTATTTGTCGAAAAAAAGAAAAAAACGTCCGGGGATATCATACCCAGGAACTCTCATGTCAAATTTCATAAAGATCGGTCAAGTAGTTTAGTCTGAATCGCTCTACACACACACACGCACAGACACACACACACATACACCACGACCCTCGTTTCGATTCCCCCTCTATGTTAAAACATTTAGTCAAGTTTTGACTAGGTGAAATCGAAAGAAAAACTATTATTAACAAATGTTTAGCCTAATTTTTCACTTCATAGAATATCATAGCAGCAAAAACTCACCTTTTCTCAAGAACCTGGGGTGTTGATCACTGTCGTAACAAAATCACAGACTTCGGAAACATTCTCGAAATCTTTCTTCGCTGCTGGAAGCTGAACTATTTCTCTCTGTAACTGCGCATGCGTAGTCACCCGCACCTCTAAGTCACTACGCGCAAAATAGTTCTAATCTTTCTTCAAAACTCTGAACATTATTTGCAAAACCGTTCACCATCGTAACTGAATTTTGAAGAAGCATGTCATATTGCGCAACTTTCAACTTAGTTTGCAGATGCAATTTTGAGAAAATAATACTTAAAGGCATATGTACTCGATGACTATACACGCTAATTGCTTTACCAACAGCTGGAGACATGCTAAATTAAGTTCCCTGCAAAATATTGTGGTCTAGGACCCCTTCAATGTTGAGATATGTTAATTTTCATTTTGATCTGGATCGTCCTATTTATAGATTTGGCAACACATGTAACGTTGATGCAAGGGAGCTAACACCGCGGCTTTGTTGACATCCTCACTTTTTCAGAGGCTAGAACAAGCTGTAATGCATGTATTATGGTCCGCGCATGGTGACATATCGTCATTATATGGTCTTATGGTGCGTTTGACATCGATTATGGGCAAACTACACTTTATAAACACGGGAGCGCGTACATATGCCTTTAAATAACATTTAGCTTAGCGATGTTCTATGCCCTTTCACGTCTAGATCGTGTTGAAGATGAATATGCAAATTCTAAAGTTCAAATTTAGGACTTGTTGCTGTTGCACGCGTGCGGAAACCTATGTTACGACAGTGATGGCAAACTTTCAAGCGATTAATTTCGTTTAAAAAAACAATTCTGTGGACAAAATAACATTTCAACTGTCAAGTACACTTAAACCAAACACACATAACAAGAATAGCAGTCCTTGGACATTCTAAACGATTCTTGTAGTGAGGTGCAAAACTAGTTGATGGTTCATGTCACAGATCAGACCACATTTTTCACGCATCCAATCATTTCTTTCGCAAAACAATCTTCATAATAATCATGCAAAATACTCAATTTTGTTTGTACTATTTCTTTATTCATTTTACTTCTCAAAAATACCAATATCATGATTTAAAATTCAGTATGTTTCAATTGTGGGCTAATTTGATTATGGCACACACAAAAGGATCAGTTTCTGAGACGCACCCATATATAGATTACACACTCCGAGTTCTAAATATCGTGCATATTTTCCCTAGGGTCGATTTTCAGGTATTACCGAGCCTCAGACGAGGTGTGTAAGCTTTTTATCCCATTACTCCGACGTTTTCATAAAAAAACACCACTTTTTGACACAAATTCTGTGAGTGCCTGTTTTCTGCTGGCCAAACCTTCAGCGACCGCAAAACGTGTCATCAAATTCATGTGCGAAACGTGTCCCCTTTAGTCTTTTTGGTAAACGCGCCATAAAACGTCTGCTTTTGTATTCAGTCATCAATACTGCTTAAGAAAACGAATTACAGAGATTGCGCAGTTCAATGTATTTGAAACTGTGCAGTTACCGGCCAGTTTCAGTCGGTTACCCAAGTCGGTTGTCAGAGGCATTCGCCAAAAAGACTGCGTTTGTGATTTTACAAGCGATGAGGGTGATTGCTGAATTGGTGCTTATTCGAGCTGTTGTGCTTCAGTGTTCAAATTACTTCTTCAATCGTCATTTAGGTGAGCCTTACTTTGATGTCTGTCGTTCAGTCTTAGGCAAGTAAGTTATCTGTACTGTACTGCGGTAGTTTTGTTCTGCTGGTCTATTCAATGTAGGTCAAAACTTGTAAATCTATCTGCCTGCATGACCTGAACCTAGACACCGTTGTTTACTTTAAAACTGAACAAGAGGCGAAGCCTTCAAGGCTCACGTAAGAAATCGACAAACAGTAACACAAACTCAATCACTCCGTCACACATATACACACACACAGTAAGCATAGGTGACACGGTGCAAGAGTGCGAGACACTAGATCTAGATCTGCCTGTCTGTAGCCTACTTACGGGGACACGACTGCCAGTTGGCCAGATCGACACTGCGCTTTCGACAGCGCTTCCTCGCGCGGACACTGGAAACACGCTGTGCAGATTAACCTGTAGGAAATCTCCTTTGGTATCTTCTTTATCTATTTTTCTGGAGTTACGAAACCGAACAATGTGAAATCGTCTTCTCCGAATCGGCGAACTGCAGCTCGGTGATAACTGTATCTATACCACAATCCTTCACGCGATCTGACCTAACCTTGACCCCTGACCTGGTCTACATACCACACACGACACAAACCAGTCAGCTGTTTTTACCCCCCCAAAACCCCCCACCACCCGTTTTCTTTGGATACACACTTTAACTACATACGTGCCGACGAAATGTTGATCATTGCTTCAATACTTTGAAGCTGTTGCTTGAATAATAACCAGGTAAAATTAGTATTTCGGTGTTCAGTCAAATGTTAAAAGTTTCTACCACAGACATACATACATACACACGCACGCATGCACGCACGCAGACAGACAAAAGTTAGCATCGCATAGGCTACACTTACGTGTGCCAAAAATAACACACGCAAGATCCGACCTTCTCCGCCACCTTTTATTTTAACCGTATCTCCAACTTTGTAAGTGGCAATTTCCATGTTGCTGGTCAACTTGATCAGTAGCTGGTGATTCTGTAGCAAACGACAGATCTGCAGCAGACGACAGATCTGCAGCAGACGACAGATGGGATAGCCTTGTTCTGTTGAACCAGATTTAGCAATCAATGCTCTAAAAGCGATAGCAAATGAACAAAACTGTAAGCATACTGTTTTAGTTTAATTCTTATTTCATAACTCAGGATTTTGAATCAGGATTTTGTTGTCGGGATTGATCTAAGCGGTTGCCTATGAAGAGTACTAGAGTTGTGCGCCTTGAATCACTGTCTCTCTCTATCGCTCTCTCTCTCTCACCGCCTTGGCCAACTCATAACCTTCACTCAGCTCTTTTCACCCCAGCAGATTATGTGTATTCTTGGTTGTTTTCTCTATTTCTTCAATGTTAAAATGTATGTAGATCGTTAGCTAAACGTGAGTTCGACTTTTATACCGCAGAATATCTCAATCGTTTTGCTGAAGAAAGTAGTCCCCGAGTTAACGATAAATATGCAGATGACCTCTATAAATTATTCAATTGTACTCTGAGATCAAAGACAATGACCAATCAGGGTTCCACACAACCCCAAAAGTCAAGGGTATTCATATCCTTTCAGGAAAAAAGTAAAGGGTTTTTATACTCCTTCCAGATTTTTCACAGGGTATGAGTGACAATCGGTGTATTCATAAAATGTCATTTTTTTCCCAGAGCGTTTTGCGAGGCATTTTTTTTAGCAGGCGACAGCACCGTGCCATCGAGATGATCAGTTTAAAGATATCGCGCAGTTTGAGGACAAGGGAGGCAACCTCTGCTTCACGGCGTGTCAGTGTCGACAGTGGAGTGGCACGAACACGGCGTGTACTTTAGTGGTCTCAGTAGAGCAGGCGGCCTGCGTGCTGTTGCTTGTAAACTAGCAAATGCTATACCCTTTCAGCGTTTGACTCGTACGTTTTTTTTACCTCTTTGGAAGAAAACAGTTACGTATTTATACCTCTTCAGAGAGCATCTTGTACGTGATTTGGAGGGTCAAAGGGTATTATACCCTTAATTCTACGTGATGTGCAACCCTGCCAATGACAGGTGAGATCGAGACTCTGTTGTGATGGATTATCCATATGGTTGTGATGGATTATCCAGAATAATCACCTCCTCAGCTAAGAGAGACAAAGAGGCAGGTCATGGGATAAAGTGGTACCTATGATGAAAGGACATCATTGGGACAAGCTAAAAGTGTCCCTTCACTTAGAGCAGGTGGCCTGTCTTTCTTTCTTTATTTGGTGTTTAACGTCGTTTTCAACCACGAAGGTTATATCGCGACGGGGAAAGGGGGGAGATGGGATAGAGCCACTTGTCAATTGTTTCTTGTTCACAAAAGCACTAATCAAAAATTTGCTCCGGGGCTTGCAACGTAGTACAATGTATTACCTTACAGGTGGCCTGTCATGACAGGTATACTTTGCTCATCATAATAGACAAAGGGACAACAGATTAAGTTGTCCTTTCACAGAAGGTGTCCTCTCATCACAGGAGACTCACATTTCAGCTACAGTGGAACCCCCCATTAAAGACCTCCAAAATTCTGAGAAAATCAGGTCGAAAGAAGGAGGGAGTCTTAAAATGGGGGTACATTTTCCTCCGAAAACGGCGTATAGCTGCCTAAATGGCGGGGTAAAAAACAATCATACACGTAAAATTCCACTCCTGCAAAAAACACGAGTGTACATGGGAGTGTCAGCCCACGAACGCAGAAGAAGAAGAAGGGGTACATTTACAGAGGTTATGAATAGGAAATCTGAAAAAATCAAGGTCTTAAATTGGGGGCACTGGGGGGTCTTAAAAGGGGGGTTCCATTGTACTGACTCTTTCAGAACTTCCCTCTATTTGCGATGTCCACCTTGACAGTGCGAGTTATCTACACTTACCGAGCGGAGTAAGGTCGGGCATGCAGAGTGACTCATCCATGATGGCGGCAATGTAGCGATACAGTTTGCCGTAGTCCGGCTGGACGGTGGGGGAGCTTGGCTCTGGGTGCTGAGAGAAGTTGCCCATGATACTGAACACCTGCACAGTAACACCATACTGTCAGCAACCAGTAACAGTCAAATTAGGCGCACATTCAGTCAAACTACAGTATTTTCACAAAAACAAACCAAAAAGAAAATCCAATAAAAACTCCTGATCTAATGGCAGTAATTAAGTATACTCTACTGAAATGAAATTTTCTTCAGCTCTAAGTTAAGTCTAGCATGCAATCGATCACTTTTAACCCAGAACCAACCCCGCCCCCCATTTTACAAGAGATCAGTTTGAAACAATTCTAAAAATGCATAAATTAAAAAATGTTGGCACTGAAAGATGGCTTAACATTGACAATTGTACCAATGCTGTTACATTAACTAGAAGGCCCGTCATCCCTTCTTGCCTAAGCGATTAACATCATCTCAGATACGCCCAGGATGTTATACGTGCCAACGGGAATCCACCCACTTGGACTCACACCAAAAATCTACACTGCTTTCTATGCATAAATGGTTTTATTACAGAAATGATTTTGTAGTCTAAAATGGGCGTCAGTAAAAACTTCCTACTCAAAAAATAAAAATAGACTGCAGATTTGTTCTGTGTCTATGAGACTATGTGGGGCGGAGATATAGCTCAGTTGGTAGCGCGCTGGATTTGTATTCAGTTGGCCGCTGTCAGCGTGAGTTCGATCCCAGGTTCGGCGGAAATTTATTTCACAGAGTCAACTTTGTGTGCAGACTCTCTTCGGTGTCCGAACCTCCCCCCGTGTACACTACATTGGGTGTGCACGTTAAAGATCCCACGATTGACAAAAGGGTCTTTCCTGGCAAAATTGCTTAGGCACAGTTAATAATTGTCTACCTATACCCGTGTGACTTGGAATAATAGGCCGTGAAAGGTAAATATGCGCCGAAATGGCTGCAATCTACTGGCCGTATAAAATTTCATCTCACACGGCATCACTAAAGAGCGCCTAGAACTGTACCCACGGAATATGCGCGATATAAGACTCATTGATTGATTGATTGATTGATTGAAGAGTGTTCTCAGCGCATGTGAAATTCTGCATCATGGGTCACTTGAAAAGGAACAAAGAACTTAACAAATAAACTGACGTACCCTGCTGAGAATTTTGGAGAGGTCAGTCTGTTCGTAGTGTACCATTTCGATACTCATGTCCAACCAGCTCTGAAAACAAAAATAAATCAATGTGTTATATTTCATTTAAACTGATCTACTATATACCAAGAGAGAGAAATAATGACGGAACTATTTAGATGACTGTTCTTGATACTAGATGAATGTATCGCCAGAATATCTGATTGCATCTTTGGAATTTTGTTGTTGAACGAAACATGTTGATTTGACCCCAAGACACATTGTCCGTAAATAAAAACTTGGACAACATGGGAGTAATTGTGATAATTGTGAACAGTGCCTGAAATAAGCACCTGGGGCCAGTTTCATAAGCAAGAAACACAGTCGACCAACTGCAGTTGTCCGACAAGTCAGGGTTATGTCGTGAAGACGTCACATTATGGCGTAAGAGGGTTCAACGTCACGCAAAGGAATTTCTACAAGTCTCGGTCATTGTTATTTTGAGCGGGCCGAGACAAGTTTCTTCTTCAAAATCGGCCATTTCCACGTGCGAATGAGCAAACGGAAGTAGTAATGTTGCTAAATTTAACCCTCGACTTGGCCATTCGGAATACTGTACAGTCGGTCGACTGCGGTTGTCCGCGGGTGACGATGACTCACTCATGAAACGCGCTTTTCGGTGGCCCGTCGAGCAACCACTGTCGACCGACTGTCAGTCTGTTCACTGCGATCCTATGAAACTGGCCCCTGGACACTGGTCACACACCACGAACGGTGATGCCACTAAACCATTTTTATGTACCGTATTTTCCGGGTCATAAGGCGCGACTTTTTTCCTCGAGTTTGACGCCTGCGCCTTGTATAAGGAAGCCCCTAATCCCTGTATGAAATACGAAAAAAATCAAAGAGACCGCCTGAGTACCAGTCAAACAACTTGTGATAATGCATGTTTCAGCTACTAGGTACTACCCTGGCCAAGTTTCCTCTCAAGACATCAAAGAGACCGCCCCATAGGTTAAACTCGGTCACTGACCCCGGTGCAGGAAGTGTTTCCTCTCTCAGATGTGACAGGGGAACCACCTCTCATAGGTAAAACCTGGGAAGAAGGTCAGTGTCTATAAACAAGGCAACCCAGCTATCACAATGGACCTGCCTTTGATCTCGCGGCACACACAGAGCACACATATTTCCACTCTGTATTCTTCCTTTGATGTGCGGCTTATTTTCATTCTTCAACGGTTTGTTACCGGTATACTTTTTCAATTTTGGTGCGCCCTATCGGCCCCCTGGGTGACTGGATTACAATTTTTTTAAAAGAAGGGTTATGCGCTGTAGCGCCTTGTAACCCGGAAAATACGGTAACTTTTTTTTTATCGATCCTGAACAAATATTGTCAGCTTCCCTTTAAACCTTATTTTTATGTTGAAAACTCTTGGCTTCTCTTAAAACCAAAGAAAAGACAAAATAGAAAAGCCACTCGATCAGTGATTACCTCGATTGGAGCCCACTCCAACTGTACTTCTCTGCTTCCCTTGGCTGAAAACAGTAAGTAAATCAAATTAGCGAAGCATATGAAACTGAAAAAGTACATCTTAGTACATCTGTATCATAAACATGTATAACACATGCCCACACCCTTGCAGTATTGGCGTTAACCGGTAATTACTGGTATTTTACCAGTTGAAACGAGAAAATACCGGAACAAAATTGGCTGCCGGTACATGTATGACCTACCGGTTGATTTTAAGAATTAACAGGGTTTTTTTTGCTGGTAAAACAATAAAACCAGTACTCTGAGTTGGAATCTTAATGGTGCCAATGACCTGCCTACGTTTTTTGTGTGGACTGTTTGCATCATAAAAGTTTGCGTACCGGTTTGAAAAAATACTAGCGCCATCACTGCCCTTGTTAACCACCACCAGACCTGGGAACCCCTGTTTTATACTTGAGTATTCTCAATTTTTTTTAGCGTATTTTCAGAAAAATGAGTGTACTCCACACAACATTTGAACATTGATGATTCAAACATGCTTTGCATGCGTCCGTTGCTTAAAGGCACAGTAAGCCGCCCATAAACCATCACAGATACTGTCACTGTCAGGCTTTTACACACAGTACAAACACCATTTCATTTAAACACTCACCGCTTGAGAACGTCCTAGGTGCCCTCCGTAAAGAGCGAGCAATTTTCAAAGAATTTATTTTTGCGTGGTTTATCTTACCCCTGAGCCATTGTGAACCCGTGTGATCCAGTTTCCCTTTTTCACAATGCAGTCGTCAGTTAGTAATTTGAATGCGACTCGCTGTGAGCTTATCTGCAATAGTATATTATGTACCTCTTACTATGCACGAAACAAACGGCTGTGGTCCACAAGAACTCTCGCGATGGCTTTGACTGTTCGGAGGAACTGGCGATAGGCATAAACCGTCGTCTGCTATGAGAAGCACGACCTTGTGTGACCCAGCTTCCAGGCGTTTCTTTTTTCAAACTTTCAAAACTTCGAATTGTACTGATCTTGTCTTGATGAAAAAAGAATTCTTTTATGATTTAAGAATGTTTGTGTAACAAGCTGTCCATTTATTATTTAGACTAGCAGTTAAGCCCGGCTTCGCCTGGGAGTAAGCGGAGCCCTGTAGCAATTTAAGACGCTCGCTATCCCATTATCATTAGCTTTACCTCCTTTGTTTGGATACAAAAAAAGAGTTATCTCCCTTACCTTCTAGAAATTTCCGGAACTGTCCAGTTAATTTTTCATTCTTCATTTCTTCCCCTCATAGGAGCAATAGCGAGTCACTAATATCACTGGCATGATGTGCTTGCTACAGGTGAACAGTAGGCACTGAACTGGTCTTGCACCATATAGGCTGTATTCAATAAATGGGAGGTCCATAATCTGAGAAAGGAAACAATGAATCAAGAAACTAAAACCCTGGTGCACATTTGCGGCACCTAGAGAGTGTACGTGCACACTATCTTGTTCCTGCCTCTTGCCATCTCAGAGGTATGGCGACCACAGACAGACAGACACACACACACACTTGAGGCGGAGGAGGATTGGAGGGCTGGCAGCGCAGCGGCGTCGGCAGCGGCGGTGGTGGTCAGGTGCACATCTTCACAGTCACAGGAGTGCACATGCACGACATCGTCTTCCTGCCCCCTCCCTTCTCGGAGCTTTGGCGATCACAGACAGACACACACACACACAGACAGACAGACACTCTCTTTTATTTATATGTATGTATAGATAGATTTATAAAGTTAGGTCTAGCGCCAAAACGCACCACGGTCCGATTGTCTACTGAGACAATCCGCAAAATTAATTCTTTGAAAATTGCTCGCTCTTTACGTAGGGCACCTAGGATGTTCCCGTTTGGTGAGCGTTCAAATGGAAGGGTGTTTGTACTGTGTGTAAAAGCCTGACAGTATCTGTGATGGTTTACGGAAGGCACACTGTGCCTTTAAGTTTACCAATACATTTAAAAAAATGCTACTTTGAATGTTTAACGACAAAAGATCAAATGCCGAGTTATACAGTTATTTTAATTCATTAAAATAAACAATGCCCAAGTAACTACACAAAACAGACAGGGATGCGCTTGTGAAGAAAAGTATTCTACGAATGTTTCTCGTCTTATTTTTTTTCCACCGACTGTACTGATCGTATTTTAGTCAATCAGGCATACACAATTTGGCGAAATCATACGGGTTCCCAGGTCTGCACCACCATCTGATGAACACACTGATGTGAATACCAAACATGGCTTCATAATCATAGAGAAACAAAAGTGTACAAATCCAGACATGCTTAATAGCAAAAAAACGTTGATTTCTGCTCAATAACCCTGTTTTCTTTCTTATCTAAAGCAAGAATTCACATGATCACATCTGCAGTATTCAGAACATGTTTCCCCAAGAGGATTCCACAGAACAGGTACAGTGGAACCCCCTTTTAAAACACCCTTATTTAAGATCTCCCCCCTTTTAACCTCTTCACTGCCACAGTATAACAGCATTTTGGTATTCCTGTGCGCCAGGGCAAAATTTCGCTTTCTTCGGTAGGTTCACTAATCTGTTCACTGCTCGATCATTTATTGAGATATCTCTTAGATCTTTGGCATGTGTTTTGCTTATACCCTTGGCTATTATAGGATGACATGATCATTGGACTTTGTTTGTGATTGTTATAGTAAAAATTGATATAATGACCATTTTTGTCAAAAATTACAGTTTCCGGACTTACACACACACACACATTGCAGCACATAAAACCACACAAAACACTGCTAAAACTGGTGTCAAACATCAGGTACTCACATTACAGACCATAAAAGTATTCTTCTGTGTGGTAATCCATAAATCACTTCTTGTAGAGCTTCCAGAACACTGTATCGCTTGAAAACAGGTCTACGAGTTGAGGTACAACTTTCGGCCGCCATTGTGAATATTAGATCGGTTCTCACATGTCTAGGCACAGTGGTGAGTTGTCAACACGTGGTAGTAGCTTATCCGAATGGTCTATGGGAAAGAACTGTGTTTAGAACCCCTACAAGTACTTGGACAGTGGTTACCTCCCATTTAGTTTTCAGAAATGTCCTGAAATGTTGTTGACACAAATCCCACGTACGAGATACGGTTATGGGCGTACGACTAACCAAAAATGACCACGTATTACATACGGGGTGGGCAGTGAAGGGGTTAAGACCATACTTTTTTCCTCTCAATTCATAACCTATGTCAATTTACCCCCATTTTAAGACTCCCTCCATTTTAAGACTCCCTCCATTTTAAGACTCCCTCCATATTAAGACCTGATTTTCTCAGATTTTTGAAGGTCTTAAAAGGGGGGTTCCACTGTACACAAGTTTGGATGGTACACAGAGGTGTAGGTTATAGTGTCCATTTCTCAATTTGGGGTTGTAGTAATGTACTTTAGAACTGAACACTTACATTTATACTCCACGCCTCCTTTCAGCGTGTGAATGTAGTCTTGAATCTGAAAGCAAAAGGTAAATATATAAAACAAATATTAAGTAACATTTCTCCTCATAAAGAAAAGACAGACATAACCTCCATGTATATACCATTTTTCGCATGGGGTGGGAAAGAGGGGGTGGGGGAGAGGTGCACAAGACGCAAGCACAAGTGCGCACAGAAAATATCCTGTGGTCCATGTCAGAGTTTGGTGGGTTATAGAAACATGAAAATACAAATCATGCATCCCCCGAAAACAGTGTATGGCTGCCAAAATGGTGGGTGGGAATGGTCATACCTGTAAAATCCTTGGGAGAAGAGGATTTGTATTTTTGACCAAAACATGATATTTAACACAGATCTTGATAATCATTGTTCAACAGGACCTCTAAGTAAATAGAATAATGACTGTCTCAATTTTTGTGTGAAATGTCATATTTTGGTTAAAAACGATGCAGGCGATGTACACACTCCGACTTTGAAAACTGTTTTAAGATACATGTACATACCTCGGCCTTTGATCGTGTTGGAATGCATCTACACAGGTTGTCCCAGTCCTGGTGAGGGTGTCTGAAAACGACAACAACAGAAAATAGATATTTTTCAATCTTCTTCTTCTTCTGTGTACGTGGGCTGAAACTCCCACATACACTCGTGTTTTTTTTGCATGAATGTTTTTTTTATGTGTACAGTAAAACCTGTCTCTAACGGACACCCTTGGGGAATGGTAATAGTGTCCCTATTAGACAGGTGTCCCTTCTTCACAGGTGGAGGGGCCGGGGCAATATTTTACAAAGAGCACGTAAAATGAACAAGTTTTGTCAGTCCTGTAGTACGGTATGTATTTATTGGATTGAACATGAGACTCACTGAAAATGTGAGTAAACAAATGATACATGTAGCAAACAACAACAACAACACCCCCCCCTACCCCGTTCCCTACACACACTGTGCATTCAAACTTACGCAAGTCGGACGTCACAAAGCTAAAAATAGCTGACTCTTCATCAGTCATTCAACGGGAAATTCCGCAGTGTGTCTTGACCAAATTGGGTCAGCTCTTGTTTCATTCAGTTTTTCTAGTCTCAGCATAAATGCATGGAACAAGAATTTAGCTGTGTTAACTATTGTTTCCTTCGAACGATTGCTTACAAAGAGAGAGAGATCATCACGTCTTCTTTTTCCGATTTGATCCTCGCGATCTGTGTTTTACCACATCCCATCTCCTTCGCCACATCTCGGCATGATTGGCCGCTATCTAGTTTTTTCAAGGCAGCGACACGCTGCTCTAAAGTCAACGCTTTTCTTTTTCCTGCTGGAGATTCCATTTTCAAACACAGTAGTCTACTGTTGCTTTTGGTTGTGACTGTATCCACAATGCGGAAAAGCGAAAGTGAGCGAAGCGAAAGTGAGTGAGCGAAAGTGGGTCTCCATCTAAACAAGCCACTGATTGGTCAGAAAAGGGACAGGACAACCAATCAACAACCATTTGTGCTACGGCTACGGCTGCCGAGCACTGACTGCATAACAGTCGAGTTTTCGAAGTTGCGTTTTTATGTACGTTGTGTCCGTTTGTGACAGTGTTTACACTTCCTACGGTCCGAAAAATCGTGTCCGCGTCCGTAAGTGGCAGGTGTCCGCCCGTTAAAGGTTAGTTATTGTTGAAATTGTGTTCGTGCCATGGTAAACTGTCCGTATGTAGCAGGTGGCCGTTACAACAAGGGTCCGCTGGACTCAGGTTTTACTGTATGACCGTTTTTGCCCTGCAATGTAGCCAGCCATACGCTTTCTTTCTTTCTTTATTTGGTGTTTAACGTCGTTTTCAACCACAAACGTTATATCGCGACGGGGAAAGGGGGGGAGATGGGATAGAGCCACTTGTTAATTGTTTCTTGTTCACAAAAGCACTAATCAAAAAATTGCTCCAGGGGCTTGCAACGTAGTACAATATATGACCTTACTGGGAGAATGCAAGTTTCCAGTACAAAGGACTTAACATTTCTTACATACTGCTTGACTAAAATCTTTACAAACATTGACTATATTCTATACAAGAAACACTTAACAAGGGTAAAAGGAGAAACAGAATCCGTTAGTCGCCTCTTACGACATGCTGATACCGTCTGTAAATAAGTTCACCTCCATTTTAAGACTCCCTTTCTGATTCTCTTTACATTTGTGAAGGCTTTGAAAAGGGGTTCCACTGTGTGTGTGTGTGTTGTGTGTTAGCATGCTAATGTGTGTGTTGTGTGTTAGCATGCTAATGTGTGTGTTGTGTGTTAGCATGCTAATGTGTGTGTTGTGTGTTAGCATGCTAATGTGTGTGTATGTGTGCGTCAGCATGTTACTATTGTTAGAGTCAGTGAGTGTGTGAGCATGCTAGTGTGTGTGGTGTGTGTTAGCATGCTAATGTGTGTGTATGTGTGCATTAGCATGTTAGTCAGTGTGTGTGTGTGTGTGTGTGTGTGTGTGAGCATGCTTGTGTGTGGTGTGTGCTAACATGCTAATGTGTGTGTATGTGTGCGTCAGCATGTTAGAGTCAGTGAGTGTGTGAGCATGCTAGTGTGTGTGGTGTGTGTTAGCATGCTAATGTGTGTGTATGTGTGCGTTAGCATGTTAGTCAGTGTGTGTGTGTGTGAGCATGCTTGTGTGTGGTGTGTGCTAGCATGCTAATGTGTGTGTATGTGTGCGTTAGCATGTTAGTCAGTGTACATGTGTGTGTGAGCATGCTAGTGTGTGTTATCATAATGTGTGGGTATGTGTGCGTTAGCATGTTGGAGTCAGTGTGTGTGAGCATGCTAGTGAGTGTGGTGTGTGTTAACATGCTAATGTGTGCGTTAGCATGTTAAAGTCAGTGTGTATGTGTGTGCAACTATAACGTTCATAAACTTCCCCTGACTCACTTTTTCAGAGCGTCCAGCAGCTGTTTCTTCTCGTTGATGGACCAGATCTTGCAGGGTGCTCCTTTTCCTTTGGTGACCGCCTTGACATAGGCCGCCGTCCTTTCCGACCAGTTGGGAATGGCTCTGCCTGTGCTCACGCCCCGCACCCTGGTCTTTTCCACTTTCACTTTTTTTCGAAGCGGCCCAGGTGGCTGTGGGTATAATTTTCTAGTCGATTTCTTGGGTTGTTGCTTTGTTGGAAAAGGCTCAACATACGCCATGACTGGTTTGCTGTACAGACTGACACCAGAGGAAATGATTCATTATTTTTGTATTATCCACAACCAGACATATACTTTACTTACACAAAATTTACTTCTATTTCTAAAGAGAAGAATAAGTGTTGTTCCCAGTTGGACCTGGATTGAAAATATGTAAAATTTGAAATGTGCTGGCTAAAACACAATGTGTTCTGTCAGAAGACCTTCAAGTTCAACATGGCAAAACTATTGATTCATCAGATGAAAAGAGTATGTGTCAGGGACTGAATATTGAGACCTGAATACAACACTGCAGTCAATGAAGTCAATTGATTACAGAGACATTTCTTTTTAACATTCGACTTTGCAAGAGTCTAGAAACAAAAACTACGTTATGTGAGGGAGTGGTCGACATGTTTTTCATGGATTCTGTCAAAGTAAAAAGTGATGACTAAATCAAATGTGCATTCCAAAAAAGCAAAAAAGAAACTTCGATTTCACATTTACAAAGTACACTACAGTAGTACCTGCCATATCCGGTCACCCATTAGTCATTGCAAAGGTGACCGCAAATATCAGGTGGCCGTTCATTACAGGCCCCCTCCTCCTCCAAAAAAAAACCAAAAACACGATCAAGTTTTCATGAAGAAAAGAAAGCGATCATCCACGAGCCGCCGATTCATTGTCTCTGTTAGTTTTGCTTTTGTTTATACATCTTAATTATTTGCGTGTTTAACTCGATCGTCCTGGCTAAGCTATTGTTTCGTATGTTTCTATGTGTGTTGTTTGGATTATTATATATGTATTTGAGTGTCAGATAAACAAGTGTTTCAAACTCACATCAGCTGTGATCGATCCGGAAGTGACTACCGTAAATGTACATGTATGCGCATGTCTGTATTTACAGTTTGCGCATGCGTAAGTATTCTCTGCTGAAATTAATAACCTTCACTCGATCTTTGCTCTAAAGTCAGCACCAGTCTTTTCTTTGTTGGAGTTTGTGTTGCCATTCTGAAAGACTGACTGACTGACTGAACAAATTCTTGACGGGCTTGCAAAGGCTTCAAATAATCACTCAACAATCACTCACGTCTTCATTCACGAAACAAACAAACACAAACACGCAGCGATCGCTCACACTCCAATGTAAACAAAAACAATCTTGAGTTTGACTCGTCAGCTTTATTAACAGGCGATACATGTGTTAACAGTTATAGAAAGTGGACAGGTGCTGATTTCTAACGGCCAGATAGCAGGTGGGAGGTGGGTGGGCGGGGAGAGCCACAGGCGCTCGCCCGCGAAAGTGACAAGTGGCCGTTAAGTGGCCGCTCCTGTCGAGTAAGAGGGGCACCTTAGGGCAAAAATCAGTGACCGTTGACCGCGTCAGACAGGTTAACGGCCATTAAGAGTCAATTATAGAAGGAAAACTCATTAGTCATGGGAAAGCTGGCCGCTCCAGGCAGGTTCACGCCCACGAAAGGGCCGGAAATGGAAGGGACTACTGTACACGTATTCACAATGCCTTAACACTGAAGTACTTCACAAACTAAACACAACATTACATAACACTATGTTCAGGATTTTCCATTCACAATCGGCTGGGTAACAAGAAAAAAGTCAAAAAAAGATCAAAAACAATGGAAATGTTCAGAGTTTTATGACGGGCGCAGTGGTGTAGTGGATAAAGGACATCGGCCTCCTATTCTTAATGGGACGATCATGAGTTGGGTGAAGGGTGGAGATTTTTTCGACCTCCCAGGTCAACTTATGTGCAAACCTGCTAGTGCCTTATCTATATATATATACGACTTGTGTCTGTCTGTCTATCTGTGTGTGTGTGTGTGTGTGTGTGTGTTTGAGTGTTTGATCGCCATGCACGGCCAAAGTTCTCGATGGATCTGCTTCAAATTTGGTGTCCATATTCAGATACACCCGAAACAAAATCTGGTCGATGAGATATTTCAATACGTGCTCTCAGCGCGCAGCGCTGAACCGATTTTGGTTCCACCTCAGCTATTTTGGTTCCACCTCAGCTACCCGGGCCCCCATACCGACACACCAAAGCCAAAGTTCTCGGTGGATCTTTTTCAAATTTGGACACCGTATTCAGCTACACCCCGGACACAATATCATCGATGAGATATTTCAACACGTGCTCTCAGCGCGCAGCGCTGAACCGAATTTGGTTTTTGTGTTCATTTCACCATTATAAGTAACTCTTCCTTATCTTCTCATCTTCTCCATGTTTTCAGCGTTTACCTCCCTTCCTTCATATGGTGCACTATAGTATCTTCGGATATTCCCGGCGTTCTGTTACTATTTTTAGAAGGTCACCGCAGTGTCCAGAACGTAAATTGGACCCGTAAATTATCCTCACTGTAAAAGTGCAAAGGTCGAATCTTCTTCTTCTTCTTCTCGATCGCTCAGACAGGGACTCCGGAACTTCTGATGAAGTCTGTAGTACAGCGAAGACTCTGCAGGGTGCCGAAGATCTTCTCCTGAACTGGTGTGTCAGCAGACCATGTTTCTGCTCGTAGTTTCTGGTGGATTGGACAGTGTTGGAGGAGGTGTTCCACTGTCATGTCTGCGATGCCACAGTGGCATACAGGCGTGTCCCCAATGTGGAATTTTGAGAACATGTGATGCCTGAGTCTGCAGTGGCCGGTTCTCAGGCGCACAATGATGACCTGGTCTTTTCTGGAGAGTTGATAGTAACTGTCTCTAGGGTTGTATTGAGGGTGTTGTTGCAGCCACCTTTTCCGTTGCTTCTCTTTTACAATGGTTTTTGCCTCACCAAATGTAACTTGCTGGTTCTCTTGTGGTAGCTTCCCTCCTTCTTTCGCCAGCCTGTCAGCTTCCTCATTCCCTTGTATGTTGCAGTGTGATGGTATCCATTGGATAACTGTTTTCTCTGTGGATTGCTGCAATGTAGTGAGGGCAGTTGCAAGTTCACTAACGTCCTGGTTTTGGGGGTTGGAGAGTGCTTGCAGCACAGAGAGTGCGTCAGAGAAGATGACTATCTTCCTGCAGATGGTATCTCCTGGGAGCATCAGAGAGTTTTTTAGCACACCAGCGGCTTCCTTCAGTGCTTCTGCCTCGGCCTTGTAGTTGGTGGAGAATTTCCCTGTTGCGATTGACTTCTTTATTGGAGCAGCATCTTTTCGACAGATAAGGATACCTCCACCGCCGTTTCGTGTTGCTTTTTCGGCTGATCCGTCAGTGTATGCGTGGGTCCACTCTTCATTTGGGTACGTTTGGCTGATGTACTCTAGTGTAAGCGCCTTCCTTTCTGCTTCAGACTGGACTTGTTTCTGCAGGATTCCTGGGACAGTTGTACATATCTCAGGGAACTCCTTTCTTTTCCAAGTTGGGAGTGTTGTGGGAATTGAGATTGGTGCAGTCGCTTGTTCCATCAGGTCTGGGTCCCGTCTTTCCAGTCTTCGTGCTTGGTGAAGGAAACTCTCCCTCTTCAGTCTGCATTTGGTGGGCATTGATGTCCGTTCATGCATTGGGTGTGCTTGCATTCTCTTGTATTTTGCATATTGCAAGAGAGTCTTGGTGTCCCGTCTGCTCTCAAGAGCCTCGAGTCCAGTTAGTGTTTCCATTGCCTGAATTGGAGTTGATCTCATAGCTCCCGTGATGATTCTTGAGGCTTGATTTTGTATCTTGCTTGCTCGGTCTAAGCTTGACTTTGCTGCTGTTCCCCAGGCTGCCATCCCATACTCCAAAACTGGTCTGATTCTCCCGGTGTAGAGTGTCTTCTGGACATTGTAGTCTGCCCCCCAAGTCGTTCCTGACAGTTTCAAAGGTCGAATCAATTTATAGCCACGCGAAAAATACACTGTCATCTCTGTGTTTGTGTGTGTGTGTGTGTGTGTGTGTGTGTCTCTATGTGAGCAACACCTGTGCATTGTTCAGTTCTGTTTGTGATGTGGTCTGGCGGCTTTTGTGTAATTTTATGTACTGGCCTTCCTTTGAGAAGCCATAACAGTTCAAAAGGGCTTAGAGATAAGCTCTAACTTGCTCAGTCCTGTTTGAGTGGAGTTCGCCTCCAAAGGTGATTAACACGGTTACATTCGTCGACAAGGATGGGACTCGATATGGTCAGGAATGGCATTATGGCCACTGAATCATTTTCGTGCTGTTCCCATTCCACGAATCTGGGAGGGACCTAAGCTTGGCGGGTCCATTGTTCGGACCCGGCGAAGCCGGTGTATGGCTCTAAGTACTTCTTCCCGGCGAAGCCGGATACCCGGCGAAGCGGGTATTCATTCTAGTATATATATATATATATATATATATTCCCCTTCGTGTGTACACGCAAGCACATGGGTGAAAGCTATGAAAATCAAATTGACTGAAAATTTTTTGAGGCAGGGGTCCAGGGGCCGCCCAGGCCCTGGCGGGGTACGGGGCAGGGCCCCGTTAGGGGGTCCAGGGGGGCAACGCCCCCCGGCCGAAAACGAATTTTTGCATTATACATTGTGATTTTGTGGCCTTTCCTGGCAAAAAAATACACTTTTTGTCACTATCATGCAGGTCAAAAAAATACCTTCAGATTCTAATGATATGGTAAAAAGGAAAAACAAAATAGCAACTAAGCAGTAGCATCTCTTATAGTGCAAAGTTCTCAAGGAAAAGCACTTGAGTTTCAAGCACCAAACTTATCACACACAGTTTTAGTTTCATGAACTCCAACCAGTCCCATCGCCTTTGTTGGCTAGACCAGCATCAATAAGATCTGTCCATGCGTTTTCCGCAGAAATCATGTCACCACTTCGTAATGCCTGCCAAAACGCGAGAACTTTTTTTATCGTGATGCAGAGCGAATCCGAAAGCGAAGAAACCTCACCTACGGGGTTTACCGCATAGCAGTTCGAAAACGCGTTCCGCTTTAAAAAAAAAAAAAAAAAAAAAAAAAATTTTTTTTTTGTTAATTTTTTTTTTTTAATAAAAATTGCGGATTGACGGAATTTCCGTCAGACTTATTTTCAGATTGACGGATTTCAGTCAATTGACGGGCTACTTTCACCCATGCAAGCACAAGACCAAGTGCGCACGGAGAAGATCTTGTAATCCATGTCGGAGTTCGGTGGTTTATAGAAACACAAAAATATCCAGCATGCTTCCCCCGAAATCAGCGAATGCTGCCTGAATGGCGGGGTCAAAACGGTCATAGACGTAAAAATCCACTCATGCAAAAAAAAATAATAGGTGTGGTTACGGTAACATATCCAAACAAAATAGGGTAGGTAGGTAGGCAATCATTTTTTTTTTTTTTTTACTTTTTTTTCTAATGTGTACAAATTAAACCTTTTTGACAGGGAAATAAGTGTGCGACACGGGCGCTTTCGCTTTCATTGCGTTTTTTGCACTCGTTTTTTTTTTTTTTTTTTTTGACAAATGTAATAAAAAAGTTATAGGATCGGCCCCTAAAAATAGGGTAGGTCGGGTTACCGTAACCACACCTATTTTTTTTTTAGGCCTCATGCAAAAACATGAGTGAACATGGGAGAATTAGCCCATGAATTTAAAAACGATGATGAACAAAGAAGAAGAAGAGAATAAGAAGAGAGTGTTCAGTGTTTCTTCGCCTCTTAATTGTCACTGGCCTGTTTTAATAAAAAATACTTGTCTACATTTTTTTTAGACAAGGAGAGCACACACTGTCTCACAGTCACATGCAGTCACAGTGTTTGTGAGAATTCAGAACGACAAAAGACAATTAAATTATGGAAAAGTTTGATCAAAAACCAAAACTACAACCAAATGACCGCAGGCAAACGAACAAAAATGCTTTGAAATAAAAATTAAACGGAAGACAATATGCTCCCATCGAACTGACACAAAAGCTGGTTTGTCAACAACCCACCGAACATCTTAGGCCTAAAAAAAAAATAGGTGTGGTTACGGTAACATAGCCCCCAAAAAATAGGGTAGGTAGGTAGGCAATCACTTTTTTTTTTTTAACTTTTTTTTTCTAATGTGTACAAATTAAACCTACTTGACAGGGAAATAAGTGTGCGACTCGGGCGCTGTCGCTTTCATTGCGTTTTCTGCACTTGGGTTTTTTGTTTTTTTTTGTTTTTTTACAAATGTAATAAAAAGTTATAGGGTCGGCCCCTAAAAATAGGGTAGGTCGGGTTACCGTAACCACACCTATTTTTTTTTTTGGCCTTATAAGTTATAACTCCCCACCAAAGATTTCTAATTTCAGCTACAAGTTGTACAACAGAAAATTCTGAGACAATTACCGCTCTAACTTCTTTTGACTGTTGTATTAGTATAAAGGTACACGCAAGTGTTTTCTATGAAACAAGACAAATAATTTGAAACGTTGCCCTGCAAACAACAAATATTTTGTTCCCAAATGTTCTAAGGGAAGTTACTCCTACAACAGGTTCTTCGAGGTCTGCGCTGGCATTGATAGAAAACGGTATATTTTTCGTTACTAACAGATACTTATTGACATTTCCGCCGTGGAGTCGTCATCACATTACTCAAGCAATATAATCGCTGAAACCTTTCTGTCGCTTCTCACCTACAGGAGGAATTTCGGCTTTTATTGTTCGTCTCTCAGAAGTTTCTGCACAGCTTTCCGTCCAAGCGGGAAATGACGTAGAAGAGAAGGGAGACAAGCATGGATTCAGGCGTTTGTTGGGTTGTCTCTCTTACACTACTGGCCTGACTACGTCTGTTCTTCGTCGACTTCACTGGCTAAAAACAGTAATAATGATCGGTGATAAACTTTTTTTAAAAGAAAACTTGTCTGCACATTTTAAGAAGTGCTGACACCAGAGATAACAAACGAAATACGGATTTAACGTGCTAATTTCCAAGTTAACGAGTGAAGCCTGAGCCGGTATCAGACCTATTCCACAAAACTTTCCTTAGCGGATTATGACTTCATTCAGTTATTCTGCAGAAAAACAGAAATGCTGGAGAAAAAACGTTTTTTTTCTGCAGCATTTCTGCATAATGTCATCTTCCGCCGAAGCATCGTTATTTTCTGCAGCAAAACAGTTTTGCTGCAGCATAGTCAAGTGTTTACATGTTTTTCTGCAGCATTATTGCGATTAACTTTTTCTTCGGAATAAACTGTGACAGTTTTTCTCCAGAAAAACCAACGTTCTTGTAAAGTAGCGTTTGTACACACTAATTTCTAAGATAACGACTAAAACTTGAATATGAGGAATCAGACTCTTTTCTCTCATGAAATCACTACTAAATAAATTAGTAGAGTTCTACTGTGGGTACATAAAACAAAAAACAACAACAATTAAATGCATATGATCACACCTGAAGCAAGACAAGTTAAGGAACAACGGAATAAAACACACAGTTACTTTACCGGCAAATCAGTTACAACTTCATTTCATTTTTCATTTGAGATACCTTGAATATAATTATGGGGTATACGACTTTTGCGAATTACCGATACCCATACATTTCAATTTCAAGAAATAAGGCCTTATTTCTAAAATAATGCCTTATTTTTTATGGGCCTATTTTTTAAGGCCTTATTACTTTACGGCCTTATTTCAGAATAAGGCCTAAACAGAAATAAGGCCTTATTTTTTTAAGGTCATACTGGAAATAATGCCTTAAAATAAGGCCTTAAAAAAATAAGGCCTTAAAACAATAAGGCCTTATTTTTTTAAGGCCTTGTTTTTGTGCCTCTCAGGACAATGCTGGTACACAGAGAGAGCGGCGTTAGAGAGAGAAGAGAGACAGAACAGACAGACAGACAGACAGACAGAAAGAACTTGAACAGAGAGAGACGAAGAGAGACAGTCAGGTTTTAGGCGCAAGCCTAGTCTTAAAACATGTCTTGACTACACCTGACTGAGGGGGATGGAGTGGGGGGAGGGCTCGATGATTGAAAGATCCGGCGCTCATTAAAAGAGAGAGACCTATATTTGTTGATTTTAGTGGAACAAACAGACGGACTGACAGACAGATAGACCGACGGACTGACGAACGAACCGACGGACTCGGACAGACTGACAGACAAAAAGAGAAAGATAGAAAGAGAGAGAGAGGGAGAGAGAGAGTTTGTGTGTGTGTGTGGGTTTGTGTGTTTGTGTGTGTGTGTGTGTGTGTGTGTGTGTGTGTGTGTATGTATGTGTATGTGTGTGTGTGTCACAGTGTGTGTGCGTGTGTGTGTCTGTGTGTGTTGTGTGTTGGTGTGTTGGTATGTCTGTGTGTATCTGTGTGTCTATGTGTCTACGTGTGTGTGTGTGTGTGTGTGTGTGTGTGTGTGTGTCGTGTGTGTGTGTGTGTGTGTGTGTGTGTGTGTGTGCGTGCGTGCGGCGTGCGTGTGCCGGTCTGTGTGTGTGTGTGTGTGCCTGTGTGTGTGTGTGTGTGGGTGTGTGTGTGTGTGTGTGCCTGTGTGTTGTGTGTTGTGTGTGTGCCTGTGAGTGTGTGTGTTTTTTTTTATTCTTTGGTGCTCCACGGTTAAATTTCAATTTGAACACAAGAAGGGAAATAACTACGTATAAGTGAAAAACGAAAGCTGCTTTTACATAGGAGGTAACTTCCCTTCTTTTGGCTATTCAGTGGTTGTGCAATTTACAAGGAAATACAAGAAAATTGGTTGATTAAAATCAACATGGCCGAAGCAATGTTTTCATAAAAGAAGCGGTATTGTACGGGCACATGTTGAATTTGGGTTACATGTGTTGCAGAGTATCTGAAAATTCGTAGGCATAAAAACATGCAAAGAAGAGTGATAGGTCCCTGTTGTGAAGTATTGTCAAGTGGATACATTGATTACTTATGTATCACACTAGTTTTGCTGTTACAGCAGTCCCTCTCATGAACGGACACCCTTGGGCCAGTGCAAACCTGTCCGTACATTGCAGGTGACCGGTCACGGGAGAGCCCCCCCCCCTCCCCATCACACACACTCAGGCACACTGACGGACTGAGTGAGTCTTTGCTACTGGTGAACGAGCTCTACTTGTCCTAAAACAATAAGGTCAAACTACTACAACTTATAACTGAAAGGAAAAAAACTGTCCTGTAAATATGACGTTACATCAACAGTGTCAGAAAAAGAGAGATAAAAGAAATCCTCAAATTCCTGAGGTTGACTCACCCTCTCAGATGTGCCTTTAAAACAGTTGAATGCCAGGCTGTGCACAGTCCATGTACAAAACATGTGTCTGCAGGAAAAGATCTAATCAATTTAAAGAGAGAGAAACAGACTGAGAGTCATGGATGAAGAAGAAGAGGGGTAGATAGGAA
>NC_090257.1:19279853-19292353 GCF_037325665.1 Littorina saxatilis
AATGGTAAGGCATATACGATTTCAAAACGGATAACGTTTTCAGTACAGTCACTGTCCGTTACCATGGAAACGGCAATCTCCAACTGCCAAAATGGGTTGCTAGGAACACGTTTTTTAGCTTCCCCTTAAATCATAGGAATGTGATTTTTTGTATGTAGGATGTAGGAGTCCATAGTTGTGGAATGACAACAGGGATTTTTTCTAGGATGAATAGTTCTGATAAAATATTTTTTTTTAGATGAATTATCATGTTTTTCAGCACAATTTTAGTAAATATGACCCGCCTGAACAGTTATTTATTAATTTAAAGAAAATTCCTGTTGTCATTCCACAGGTTGTCCTCTGATAAGCATGTCCCTTAAGTTTCATTGCATTCTGAACAGCTGGATTGAAGAAAAACAGTTTCCTAGAAAGCAGGTCATGCAAAAACGCTGAACAGAGAAACAAGGCCGAGAACATTTCAAAGCTCTTTCATTCACCCCAAATCAATGTTAACATAGTTCAGGTATTTTTCACAGACACCTGGTAACTACAGGCTTACCTAAAACTGCCCAGCAGCATATGCTGCACCCCCTTCTAGTCTGATGAGCTCATCCTGTCTTTTGAGTTTAGCTGCACGCACAGTGTCGCGTCTCTTGTTTAGCTGATCTTTCTTGAACCTGAGGCTGCCAAGAACCCTTTTACACTCCTAGCCTTGTTTAGTCTTTTCATGTTACAGCCTGTTGTAAAGCCGTAGAACTGTGCAGTGTTGAGAACAGCCGCTGGTTCAAAATTGAATTCCCTAGCCCCTGTGACGACTGCAAACCGTACGCGATTTTTGCATGCAAATTTGTCCTTGGGGCAGCGAACCCAAACGCTGCTGGGGAGACACTCATTAGAGTTTTGGGTTTTTCCTGACACACATCTCTGAAGCAGTTGATCTTTCGTCAGTCTCTGGTAAACTGGTTCTAGATGAGGATTCAACTTCTTGAAGTTGAGAGGTGTATGGACGAGTTTTGCGTGTGGTCCTGGGGGCTGGTAGAAGGACCATGACGCGGCACCATGGGGGCACAAGTCATGCTGTGGCTTGTCATCTGTTGAGAAGCCGTGACGCAGAGATGCCATCACTGCCCGTTTCATGTCTGGAACTGTCTTACCCCCCCCCCCCCCTAATTGCCCGATTATAATATATCGTCAACTTCCTGATTTTATTCAGAGTCAGCTGATCATACCCTCGCCCTCCCAAAGTGATTCCTTTTTTGCGGCAGTCTGTCACAAGGTTGCGAAGCGCTGTTACAAGACGCTTGGAAACGTGATTGATGTACTCTTCTTCTTCGATGGTTACTTGATCTCCATATTTTGGCTTTATTTTGGAAAGTTCCTGGAAGGTTTTTGTGTCACCGTCTGACAGGATAACTGTGTATCGCAGATTGTGCTGCGACACTGATCTGCCCCACAGAACCCGAGCCGCTTCGACTTCCATGATGCCACTGGAACCTAAAAATAAAACCACCGTTTCAGTCAAAGTCAGCCACTGAATAGCAAACACACACACACACACAAACACACACACACACAAAAGGCAATCAGCCACATATCTACCAACATAGACGCTATTATTGCTTTTGTTCAGTACATGTATTACTATGCATGGATTAGTACCCAAACACACACATGCAAGCACACATGCACGCGCACACACAAACACACACACAAACACACACACACACAAGCACACACACACAAGGCAATCAGCCACAGATCTACCAACATAGACGCTATCATTGTTTTTGTTCAGTACATGTATTACTATGCATGGATTAGTACCCAAACACACACAAATACACAAACACGCACAGACACACACACACACACACACACACACACACACACGTACACTTCACATAGACAGCGCACACAAAACACTGACACACATTTTCACAAACACTTACAGATCTATGTAAAATTCAAACACAACACACTATCATCTCATTTCAACAAACGTCTTCACAAACGCACCATACACACATACTGTTTAGATCTACGCACTCACCTGCAAAATTATTGTCACAGATGTCCAGTTCAGTGTTTTACCAGCCAGGCAGCATACTCCAGGGGTTTCTCCTGGAGAAGTTTGTTTCCAGTTGTCTGGCAAACGTATGACAGTAGTTGCACATAACATGAGCGTCAAAGCAAATTCCAGTCAGCACGTCTAGACTACAGCACACCCTATTCCAATGTGGGACGAGTGCCCCCTGGTCAGCCATGATCCGTCGTAGCTTACACTGATATCAAGAACATCATCATCAGACAGTGTCATTCCATTGTGCGTTGCGTGTATCTGTCTGACCTGACGGACAGCCTCACTGAATACTTTCTCCTCCAGTAGATCTACATCAAGTCGTTGATAGAGTTTATCAGCTTTCTTCTGGAAGGTTTTGTGATCCATGCCTACCAAATCTAAACTTTCACAAAATGTGTTAAATTGTTGAGCACCTAGCCCACATACCAAGGACGAATAAACGGCTTGCCTGATGAGACCATAATCCGTTTGACCGCTTTCTTTGGAAGCAAGGTATCCAGCGGTACCTGGAACAACTTCCTCACATGCGCGTACACTGCAAGGCCGTGTCTCTGTTTTGAGTCTGGGCATGGTGACAGCGTTGGCTGTTTACATTGCGGACAACAAAGTTCGTTTACAAGTCAATACCATCAAAGGTTTCCAAATCAACAAGACATCTCCTTGTTTGGGAAGCCTCTGGACCTGTCGCTTTTGACCAGTGGCTGCTGTGTAGGCCTATGTGTTCGTCTTGAATTGTTTTCGCGTCAAACCGCCAAGAACACACTCTCAGTCCTGACGCAGAATTTGATCTGCATGCCACAGCGGTCGATCCAGATTTTGTGCGCTTGGTCACCGATTGTGTTTTAGTTGTTCTCTTGTCTCTGCAACTCTTCAGTTGTTGTCTTCTCGTACACTTGCCTTTATGATGTGTTTTTCGGAGCGTTGATCTTTTCACACGTGCCATTTTTCTAAGCAAACTCAGTCGAAAACTAAACGCGGTGAGCAGACGACTTTTAAAACGCGAAAAGCCACGCGAGCCTATCTGACCAATCGTGGCCAGGTATTTACGTCATACCCCCGTATATGGAAAGTGTCTGTGGTTTGCTTGTTTGAAAAATAGGGGGGTTTCCCCAGGAGAATCCATATTTAACCGAAAATAACCGCCGAATGACACAGGGGAGAGAACTGCTGTTCAAACGGTATACGACGTTCCCGCGTTGGGCGAGCAGAAATGTCTGTTGTCAAGGGTTGAAAATTGGAATTTTTATCGGAAGAGTGAATGAAAAGACAGAAAAATTCGCCGGGTTGGTGCAATGAAATATGTTTTTAGAGACTTTGATGAATTTATATAGTGTAATCATATGCATTTCATGAAAGTAGACAGATTGAAAGGTGCAAAACTGCTAACAACTGAAAATGGCTGTTTAGGTCCCATCACTCTAAATTTCAGTGGCGCACTTCGCCTTAAAGGGATACTATTGATCTGATCGTTTGGGGGGAAGTTTATGGCGAAGTAGACAGTTGATTATCTATCTGTTTATTCATTTGTTTATCTGTCTATGCATTGATTTGTTTGTTTGTTTTTTTTTGGGGGGGGGGGGGGCATATAACAGCAGTCTCTTTGAATTACATGGAGAACCAGATACCCAATTTTCACAAGAATCTGGTGACTCCTTCCCAGGAAAACAGTTCAGCTCTCCATCTCCGATCTGGTCAGACTTTTACATGGGATAAGACCATCCCTCCATTTGGTGACATCAAAGGTGAATGATCTTACACGTTCCTACTATTCTTCATCCCCTCTGTCGACGCCCGTGTTTAACCGCTTGCTTTCCTTTGTATAATAAAACCGACCACAGGGCATCGTCGACCCAAACCAAATCTTCAAAATCTCCCAAAACAGTTTGGGATTCTGGGTAGGGAAATCCTTTTGTGAAAGGACGTCAGTGATTTTCGGTGATTGGCCAATGCATTTTGGAACTGGAATGCCAACATAATGTCGGTCACACTTGAAATACATACTATTTGAGTTTGGTTTCCCAACGTATACGAACCGAACGGGAGCATATAGGGTCAGTGATCAAGTTAACTTACCTCGAACAGTGAGATCGATAGAATGTACAGTACACACTGAAACGGAGCGACTGTCAAACCGACGAGTCGATACTGATCCCATGTTCTAGAATTCACGTGTTGGGCAACAAACAAAAAAAATAGTCTGTTTACGGTAACCCGACCGACCCTATTTTTTTCGCGCGACCCTAGACTTTTTTTTGGCATTTGAGAAAAAAAAATTGGGTTTTTTTGCAAAATAACGTAAAAATATGGGTTTTTTGAGAGAAAAAACAAAAAAATCCCGACCTACCGACCCTATTTTTTTGGCCTATGTTACCGTAAACAGACCTATTTTTTTTTTGCCTTATATTCCAATTCAAAATTTCTCTTTTTACCCATGAACACAGTGAGCCCGGATAGCTTAGCCGGTAGAGCGCGTGATTGGTGATTCTTTACGTTGGCGGTCACGAGTTCGAATCTCAATATTCAAACTGTTTGGTGACATCAAAGGTGAATGATCTTACAAGTTGCTATTATCCTTCATCCCCCTTCAACTTTTTCTTTATTTTTTTGAACTCTTACTTCTTATATTTTTTTTTTATTATTCATTTTCTTCATTCCAAAGGTTTAGAGTGATTTATTGAAGATCGAATTTATTAAAGGGTTGCATGAATATTGAGTACTTCCTGTGAACGATTTCACAGAAAAACCCATTCTATTTTTGGTAACATCGTGGGTTTTTTTTGGAAAAAGACCAATGGGCGGTTGTATCTCTGTGCGTCGACTGCATATAATAGTCGTTAACAACTTCTAATTAATGCTTTTCTGGTGACATACAATGAACTAACAAATGAACAGCCTGCATGGGTTCTCTCTGTGCACACTGAGATTTTTTAATAGATTTATTTCGAAAAATCCACTGGTGTCTTTTTTAGAAATTAATTCATCAACTAATACCCACTATTGACGGACTGTGTGATGACATCTTCTGCTATGGTCTGTTGAGACAGTGATAACAAAATCGAGACCTCCGGTCTCGATTTTGATATCACTGTCGAAACAGACCAATAGCAGAAGATATCATCACACAGTCAGTCAATGTTAGATATATTGCTAATTCTCTAGACATTTTGTATTTACTGTAAAGAAATTACAAAAGTATTTGTCTCAGTTTTGGCTGTTCCATATCCCTCCCTCTGATTATTATTTCTTTTTGTTCACTCTTTTCTTGTACTTTTCAGTATTTTAAAATGTCTTTCCTATCAACAAGTCTTTAGTCACTTGCTCAACTAAATTCTGGGATAATTACATTTTCATATATATTTGTTTGTTTTTAAATTAAGGTGTTTTTGTTTTTGAAGTGGGGAAGCAATAAAGAGGTCGTCGATATCAAAACTGATATCGACAGAAATGTTGTCGATATCACTTTTGCACTGAGGTCAGTTTTGCCCAATTGACCAATTAATGGAAATACACGTAACATATGAAATAGCAATATTCCCAACAGTACGCAGCAAGAAGTCAGTGAGTAGAATTTTAGTATGTGACCAAGTGGCGAAATGGTCTTACCCCATGTAAAAGCCTGGCGTGGTCTGAGATGGTGAGCTGAACTGATTTCACGAGCAGGAGTGTGCCTTAAAAGGTCACAGTTTGAGAAAGTGGTATACCGAAAGAAAAAAAGTCAGCAAACACGATTGGTTTTGGTTACCGATGCACACAAAAAACAAAACAAACAAAAACAAACCTCAAACAAACAAACCAAAACAACAAAAACTAGCACAAAAAAACCCAAAAAAAACAACAACAACAACTGAATACTAATTAAAGTACCTAAAAAAAAAATGGTTGACTTCCTTTCGATTTCGATTTACATGATAGTGGAATGAACTATTGTTTAAAGGTTCACTCCTTCCCGTGTAAACGATTTGGCTCACCATCTCAGATCGGATCAGGCTTTTACATGGGATCAGGCCATCCCGGCCATTTCAAAACACACACACACACACACACACACACACACACACACACACACACACACACACACACACACACACACGCACACAGACACACACAGACACACACAGACACACAGACACACGCACACAAATAAAGCCTCTGGGGGCTCTGCGGGTTGTGGTACTATTTGTTGAATTAATTTCTTTATTAGTCTACAACAAAACTACTTATCTTGGCAATCTGTGATTACATTCAACAACTTTTCCAATTTTGCACAGAAAGCACCTTCTTCTTCTTCTTCTGCGTTCGTGGGCTGAAACTCCCACTTTTTTACGTGTATGACCGTTTTTACCCCGCCATTTCGGCAGCCATACGCCGCTTTCGGGGGAAGCATGCTGGGTATTTTCGTGTTTCTATAACCCACCGAACTCTGACATGGATTACAGGATCTTTTCCGTGCGCACTTGGTCTTGTGCTTGCGTGTACACACGAAGGGGGATAAGGCACCAGCAGGTCTGCACATAAGTTGACCTGGGAGATCGGAAAAATCTCCACTCTTAACCCACCAGGCGGCAGCGACCGGGATTCGAACTCACGACCTCCCGATTAGGAGGCCGACGCCCTACCACCACGCCACTGCGCCCGTCAACACAGAAAGCACCCAGGCAGTTTATCTTTTGTATGTGACCAAGTGGAGGGCTGGTCTCATCTCGTGTAAAAGCCTAGCCAGATCTGAGATGGTGGCAAGAGTCGTTTTGAGGGGAAGGCCTGCGCCTTTAAGACCAAACAAACAATACCACACACTCGAACCTGACGTCACGGGTTAAGGACTTACTCCCTTCTGCCAGAGAAGCAAGCCACAGCCAGCAGGTCGCCTATTTAGTTTGCCGTAAAGCTGTCTCGGGGAGGGGAAGATAACTTGTAGCGCTTTTTATGTCATGACGTCCGACGTGCAAACGGCGAATTTACTAACATTTGAATGAACGAACACAGAGACTAACAGTAGGCTTATTTAGTACAGGCTTTTTTCAACCAACCACATTCGTTTCGTTCCGACACAAACGACTTTCGTTGATTTGGGCGATTCTACGAATCTACTTTCGTTGACTTTGTCATCATGTTTTGGTTATTTCTGTATGGAAACCTTTAATCTATTGGATGTAGGTTACCTGATCGTTATTTTAACTGTTCATATCTTCCTACTTTGAGGTCTGGAGTGGACGCTAAAGTCGATCTTTCACTGCATTTCTGTAGCATACATTTGCCTAGGTTGCGCTTGTGAAAATCAAAGATGGCGGCCCGGAGCTGGTTGCCGCTTCACGACTTTAGAGTTCTATTTTTTTCCCTAATATAAATAGAATACTTATATTAATAGGGCAGACCTTAATTTGTGAACTGTCTCACTTTGAACAGTTATAAATTGTATGAGTAGAGCTTCGGGTTGCAAATTAATCGCACATAACACACATCGCACATCGCGCTTCTTCTGCGAACAGAACTTCTCTGCTGGCGTCAGTCTAAACCGCGATACTTTTTGTTGAGTTTCGTTGTGCGCGCGCATCCCAGCGGGCAAGGTGGTGAAGAGAAAGTGGTGGGCTTTTTCTTGTCTTTAAATCTAGCTAGTACCAAATAACGGTTGGTTGGTTATTGTTTTTGTTATCGTTTCTTCAGCTGATGTTGCTATTCAAGACCGCTGCAAGTTTGTTTCTTTCTTCGGTTCATATGGTAAGCTCCATGCTTAAAACTATTTACAATCAGGTCTATCACTGTAACAATAAGAAGGTTCTAAAACTTCATACATTTTCACAAAATTTGACCAAATAACAAAGAAAATAAGATTGACTAACAAACAAAGTTAAACAGGCTGAATTTTGGTAAAGAACAGTGTTGAAATAGCTGTTATTATATATATATATATACACGGAGGCCACACCGAAAGAAGTGACGGGGGCCCGGTAGCTGAGTTGAGCACTGGACTTGTGATCCTAGGGTCACGGGTTCGAATCTGGGACGGGGTGGACACGGGTCAAGTTTATGTGCAGACTCAGAGACAGTTTCCATGTTCCACCCTCGTGTCACCACTGTGGCACGTAAACGACCTCGTTGATTCTGCCGTAAGTGCAGGTGGCTGATTTCACCTAAACACGCAGACACCTGGGTAGCGCGACTCGGTTGCTGCTAGCTGTCCACAGGGAGGAAGCGATCCGAATTTCCCAGCAGTGGGACAATAAAGCAATGAAAATGAAAATGAAAATGAAAGACGGAAAGTGCCCTCTATGACGCGGTAACCTAGTAAGAAGCATCACGTTCACACACTCAGTGGAAGTAACCCAACCTTACCGTCACAAAGAGTGCTCTTTCTTTGCATATCCTGGGAAGCGCGACTCTGTTGCAGCTAGCTTTCCACAGGGAGTAAGCGACCCAAATTTCCCAGCAATGGGATAAGAAAGTAAATTAAGAAAGTATGCCAGGCTCTGTTAAGCAATCACTAGGAATCCTAAATGCCACATATTGTTTATGTCATGCTAAAAAATTGAATAAAGGCTTGTTTAAACCAAAGTATGCCAGGCTCTGTTTCCCTGCGTGCGCAATCGTTGCTGTCGGACGCTGTGGTATGAAAAGCGCTGCAAGTTATCTCTCCCGTCTCCGGGGAGGAGTTGAGGGCCGTCTCACACACGGCGTTGTGTCGTCTGCCTGCAGACAGAAATCTGCCAGGTGCTTGGCCGAGGACCCAGTCATTCAGTTTGTCAACAATCTGGCCTGCCTTGCCTTGCACAGGCACTTGAAATCGTGCATGATCTTGCTTGAAAAGAGGGATGAGGTACAGAGAGGGGGAGGGCGGGAGGAAGGATTCGGGTGTGTTTGTGTGTGTGTGTGTGTGTGTGGGGGCGTGAGTGTGTGTGTGTGTGTGTGTGAGAGAGAGAGAGAGAGAGAGAGAGAGAGAGGGTGGAGAGAGAGACTGAGCCAGAGAGAGAGAGAGAGAGAGAGAGAGAGAGAGAGAGAGAGAGAGAGAGAGAGAGAGAGAGAGAGAGAGAGAGAGACACACACACACACACATGCAGACACACACATGCAGACAGACAGACAAACGGACAGACACACACACACTCAAACACACACACACACACACACTCACACATACACACATACATACACACACACACACATACACACACACACACACACACACACACACACACACACACACACACACACACACACACATAAAGAGCGCACGCGTGTGTGTTCTGCAAATGAGAGCTTGAATTCTCTAAAGTAAGTAAGAAGGAATGTATCTTTAAAAACGACACCGGTGACATTAAAGAATCTTCACGTTCAAAGCATATTTGCTGCGTGTTGTTTTCCATACTGCTCATTCCTCTCGCTTCGTGTTTGCCGTTATAGTTGAGAGATTTTTAAGTATGGGTTTTCGCGATCTGTGGAGACGGGAATAATTTTTGTTTGATAGGTATTACACATTCCAGGTGATATTTTCCTGGGATTCCTTTTCGTTTTCGGTTCCACATTCTTTCTTGTGTCCAACCCAAAAAACACCAACAAGAACATACAAGAAGACGCTTTATTTGTTACAGATCAAGAACAACAACACCACCACGAAAAGTAGCTGCAACAGCAATATCCAATACTTCTAAAAAACAATAATAATAATAATAATAATTGTCAGTAAGTACTGGTGTCACATGACTGATGTGAACCAGTTGATTGGCTAATGGCGATGCGCTAACTTTTCCACAGAGCGTATTCTTCCGCCCTTTGCCTAAGTGAGAGTGTACTCTCATCCTCAGAATTAATTAATGACATGTAGCTTATATTCTCCACAATACCAATGATTATGACCATAAATTTCCTGCTTCTCAATTAAAGCAGACGTGGGTTTTTTCTGACTGATTGCATGTGCCTGTGCCACAGTTGCCACTGATCTAAAAATAGAACCCGCTGTGTCTAATTTTTCAGTTTCGACTTGCGAAGATTCCTCTCATAATTAATTATGCCATGTTAGTGGCATGTAGCTTATTGTCCACATTACTAAATGATGAGTTAGTATACAATTCCCAGCAGCTAACAGAAAACACAAGTGTTATTCCGATAACGCAGCAGCTAGATCAGCACGTAGCAGACTACACTGAAATACGGCTGCATCTGTTCAGTAAATGAATGTTTTCCGAATTATTATTTCAAGGCAAGAACAATCGGAATCGAAAACGTGTAGGGTTTAGAACGTTCTTACCATATCTACGACTTATTACCAACCTGCCTCATGCGTGCAGACTCAGTGCAACGTGACGAGGAATTTTTGTTTTTGAAATGAGACTCAGTGCAGTGGTTCCATTGCCATAGCCTAGCAGACGACATAAATCCCGCTCAGCAAATTAACATGTTGGGCAAATGTGAACAATAAAACGATGGGGATATAATACGTGTAGGGTTCAGAGCATTCTTACCGTTTATATTTAGTACCAGACTCCCCGATGAGTGAAGATACCACACGAGAAACATGCCACATTTATTTTGAAAATGTGCTTTCCGTCGACCTTGGCAAGGGGCAAAACTCTGCACAGTCAATCTGTCGAAGCTCGATGAAGGTTTTGAATCGCCACTAACTAAGAGCACAGTCCTTTCTCCGAGTTTAAAATTTTAATGAGGTCTCTATGAAAGATCATCACTTTTTAGCTTAATGCTACACTGGAATTTACCAACAGAAATTAAAACAAGAGTTTGCATGTGACGAAAGCACGACACACTTGAGACAGCCCACACAAAAGTAGATCTGACACAAACCTGACCACACAGTTACGCCTATCCAAATGCGCGTTGCAAAATGTGCGTTTTGAATCTTCTTTTTTATCTGGCGGTACTGACAATATCGTTATTGAAACAATCCCAGCGCACTAAGGGATTTATAGAGCAAATCTCGAAAATAATTATTGAATTCAGCGCTATGCGCTTCGTTCAATAATGAATTTTCTCGATTTGCTCTATAAATCCCTTAGTGCACTGGGATGTCTCAATAACTTAAATAATAATAATTGTCAGTAAGTACTGGTGTCACATGACTGATGTGAACCAGTTGATTGGCTAATGGCGATGCGCTAAAACTGTTAGCGCACTCCAAGAGTGCGCTAACTTTTCCACAGAGCGTATTCTTCCGCCCTTTCGTAAGCGAGACTGTACTCTCATCCTCAGAATTAATAAATGACATGTAGCTTATATTCTCCACAATACCAAATGGCCATAAATTTCCTGCTTCTCAATTAAAGCAGAAGTGGTTTTTTCTGACAGATTGCATGTGCCTGTGCCACAGTGCCACTGATCTAAAAATAGAAGCCGCTGCGTCTCAACTAATTTTCGACTTGCATAGATTCTAGAACAAGGCAAGAACAATCGAAATCGAAAATGTGTAGGGTTCAGAACGTTCTTACCATATATAAGACTTATTACCAGCCTGCCTCATGCGTGCAGATTCAATGCAACGTGACGAGCAATTTTTGTTTTTGAAATGAGACTGCCGTTGTTCGATTGCTCAAGCCTAGCAGACGACATAAACCCCGCTCAGCAAATAAACATGTTGGGCAAATGTGAACGAAAAACCGATGGGGATATAATACGTGTAGAGTTCAGAGCATTCTTACCGTTCATATTTAGTACCAGACTCCTCGATGAGTGAAGATACAACACGAGAAACATACCACATTTATTTTGAAAATGTGCTAACCGTCGAGCAGTCAATCATTGAGTCAATTCAAGGGGCACCACTCTGCACAGTCAATCCGTCGAAGCTCGACTGGAGCTTTTGAATCGCAAATGACTTGTCTAAGTGCACAGCCCTTTCTCCGAGTTCAAATGAGATCTCTATTAAAGATTATCACTTTTTAGCTTAACGCTACACTGGAAGTTACCAACAGAAATTAAAACAAGAGTTTGCGTGTGACGAAAGCACGACACACTTGAGACAGCCCACACAAAACTTCAGTCTTCCACGACCTGACCACACAGTTATGCCTATTCAAATGCGCGTAGCAAAATGTGCGTTTTGAATCATCTTTTTTCTCTGGCGGCACTGACAATATCGTTATTGAAACAATCCCAGTGCACTAAGAGATTTATAGAGCAAATCTCGAAAATAATGATTAAACTCAGCGCTATGCGCTTCGTTCAATAATGAATTTTCTCGATTTGCTCTATAAATCCCTTAGTGCACTGGGATGTCTCAATAACTTAAATAATAATAATAAATGATCATTTATATAGCGCAACATCATAACTTTACAATTAATATGCTCTTTGCGCTTGACACATTTAAAATTAAAACACAGTTATACAAGCATTTACATCTACATTCATAGTCAGCAACGCTTAATTAAAAGCATACACCATCAAATATACATTACAAAAGATTCTTCCACTAACTAAGTAATAAAAACATGAA
>NC_090257.1:19294853-19351079 GCF_037325665.1 Littorina saxatilis
CTGCATGTAGCCTACTTTAGTACAAGTTTACAAGGACACGACTGCCAACTAGTCTCGGCGCGCTCAAAATAATAATGAACGAGACTTTCAGTACTTCCTTCGCGTGACGTCTAACCCTCTTACGTCATAATGTGACGTCAATGTAATGTGACGTCTTCAAATGTTAGAGTTTCTACCACAGACATACACACGCACATACGCACGCACGCACGCACGCACGCACGCACGCACGCACGCACAGACAGACAAAGTTACGATCGCATAGGCTACACTTACGTGAGCCAAAAAATGGGGAGTAAAAATTTCGTGGAGGGAGTAATTTTTTCGTGCCTTGGGGAGTTCTTTTCTCGTACGAAAAGTGTACTCGGAGTAAGAATTTCGTACGAAATATTTACTCCGGAGTAAATTTTTTGTGGAGTAAAAATTTCGTGTTACACCGGCGTGTTATCCACAGGGCCATTGCGCCCGTCAAAAGAAAGAAACATGTCAGGGATTCGTGAGTGTGTATTGACCACACAGATGCCCAGAGAAGTCGGGATGTACATGAAGGGCTCCCCTAAAACGCTCCAAATAGGGGGTCCCGGGACCCCAAACTTTAGAGGGTCCCTGGACCACCTCAGTGAAACTTTAGAGGGTCCCTGGACCACCTCAGTGAAACTTTAGAGGGTCCCTGGACCACCTCAGTGAAACTTTAGAGGGTTCGCGATCCGAAGACCAGGAGGTTCATAACCTTGCTTTCCGAAGGCTCCTTCCTCGTCGACACACGATCTTTGGAACGCCCATTTCCATGTAGGCCTTATCGCCGACTTTTGGAAGTTCCCTGAGCCCTTCACAATAACCTCACGGTCGTATCGGTTACATGAACTCTGTAAATTTGCGTCCGTACAGATCTAGCAAGAGCATTTTCTTTTTACATCGATAGAGGTGACCCAGACCAATACATTGATCTACTTCGGGTGCTTCATTTTCTCAGAAGACGGAACCACAACGTCAACAAGAACAAGAACAAGAACAACAAGAACAACAACAACATTTACAACATCAACAACATCAACAACATCAACAACATCAACATCAACAACAACAACAACAACAACAACAACAACAACAACAACAACAACAACAACAATAGTTCATTGATGACACGCTCACGTACACACACATAAAAGTGCCAAACAACAGGCTGTGAGCGTACGCAAAACACATGGGTTGAATGAGTTTGCGTGTACTTCATCATCCTACCTCCCTTCCCCCTGCTCCTCCAAGCTTCAATTTTGAACCCCAGTAGTCTGGTTGTCTTTCATAGTAAAACATTAATACAATACATTCACAAAGAAGATTTCAGTTTAAGCCATATTCAGTGCAAATGCCATAAGGAACAAAATAATGAGTATCAATCACGGACCAAGTTACACTTGGTAAGCACACACACACACACACACACACACACACACACACACACACACACACACACACACACACACACACACAGACACACAGACACACACATACACATAACTGTGTGCACAACGTTTGGACAAAGAACATTACAGATGATTGGTTAAAATATATGGTCGATTTAAATTTATTCATTTCATGAGCCGTTCAGATGAAGAAAAAACCCGGCACGGTTGGCCTAGTGGTAAGGCGTCCACCCCGTGATCGGGAGGTCGTGGGTTCGAATCCCGGCCGGGTCATACCTAAGACTTTAAAATTGGCAATCTAGTGGATGCTCCGCCTGGCGGCTGGCATTATGGGGTTAGTGCTAGGACTGGTTGGTCCGGTGTCAGAATAATGTGACTGGGTGAGACATGAAGCCTGTGCTGCGACTTCTGTCTTGTGTGTGGCGCACGTTATATGTCAAAGCAGCACCGCCCTGATATGGCCCTTCGGTCGGCTGGGCGTTAAGCAAACAAACAAACAAACAAAGATGAAGAAAAGCTTGATGTTATCTGTCTTTGTGACGTCTTGGCTACTGATTTGAAAACCTAAAAATTATTATTTGACCGTTAAAACAGCGTTTTGTTACCTAATTGGGCTTGTCTGTTGGGTCCTCATCTCATCGAACTTTAATTCTTTTGTTCTCCAAACCGCAGTAGAGAAAGAAACACATAGATGTTCAGTATTACTCTAAATCAATCCAATATAAAGTGTGTCCTATCATGTCGGATGCAGGGCGCGCGACATGTTTATAATTCGGGATAGGAAAAGATGGACATTATATTTTTCGTCAAATGCAGTGCGCAATGCCCAACCGAACCACGGTTCGTTTCGCTCTCGCGTTACTCTAAATCACTCCAAAATAAAGTGTTTTTTCTGTGTGTTTTTTCTGGTGTAGGAAGAAATGTGCTATGATTGGAGTAGGGGAAGAAAGACATAGATTGTTCGTCAAATGCAGTGCGCATGCCCTAACGAACCACGATTCGTATCACTCACGCGTTACTCTAAATCACTCCAAAATAAAGTGTTTTTTCTGTGTGTTTTTTCTGGTGTAGGAAGAAATGTGCTGTGACTGGAGTAGGGGAAGAAAGACATAGATTGTTCGTCAAATGCAGTGCGCAATGCCCAACCGAACCACGGTTCGTTTCGCTCTGGCGTTACTCTAAATCACTCCAAAATAAAGTGTTTTTTCTGTGAGGTTTTTTTCTGGTGTAGGAAGAAATGTGCTATGACTGGAGTAGGGGAAGAAAGACATAGATTGTTCGTCAAATGCAGTTCGCAATGCCCAACCGAACCACGGTTCGTTTCGCTCTGGCGTTACTCTAAATCACTCCAAAATAAAGTGTTTTTTCTGTGTTTTTTTCTTGTGCAGGAAGAAATGTGCTATGACAGGAGTAGGGGAAGAAAGACATAGATTGTTCGTCAAATGCAGTGCGCAATGCCCAACCGAACCACGGTTCGTTTCGCTCTGGCGTTACTCTAAATCACTCCAAAATAAAGTGCTTTTTCTGTGTGTTTTTTCTGGTGTAGGAAGAAATGTGCTATGATTGGAGTAGGGGAAGAAAGACATAGATTGTTCGTCAAATGCAGTGCGCATGCCCTAACGAACCACGATTCGTTTCACTCACGCGTTACTTGAAATCACTCCGATATGAAGTGTTTTCTATTCGTATTGTTTCTTATGCAGCAGGGCCGGATCTGGGGGGGGGGGGGGGGGGTTCCTGGGGTTCCGGACCCCCCCCCCCCCCCCTGGCCATCCAATGTACCTCTCAGAGAAAAAAAAAATGTGGACTTTGGACCCCTGCCTTCAGTTGGGAACCCCCCCCCCCCCCCCCCTCAAACGAACTTGGTCCGGCCCTGTGCAGGGCTGCATGTGTATACTGTAGGTAGGGGGGGGGAGGAGGGGAAACAGTCTTTGATTCTTCATCAAATGCAGTGCGCATGCCCCCAAAACAGCAATTACTCTCGCTCGCGCATTAATCTAAACCTCCCACATTTATGAAGTGTTTACTATTGTTTTGGATCCAGGAAGACATCTGAATGATTGGTCCAGAACAGAAGGAGACATACAGTCTAGCCTCTCTGTCTCCTTTGTTTCTTTTTGATAAGAAATTGACCGAGTTTCTTTGAAGCTGACAACTTGAAAAAAACATAAAAGCTGAATATTAATGAAGAGAGCCATTGACAAGGACTGGAGTGGGGAAGGAGGTGGGAAGGAGGTGGGAAGGGTGTGTGTGTGTGTGTGTGTGTGTGTGTGTGTGTGTGTGTGTGTGTGCGTGTGTGTGTGCGCGCGCGCGCGCGCGTGTGTGTGTGTGTATGCGCGCGCGTGTTTACGTGTGTGTGTGTGTGTGTGTGTGTGTGTGTGTGTGTGTGTGTGTGTGTGTGTGTGTGTGTGTGCACGTGTGTGCGCGCGTGTGTGCGTGTGTGTGCGCGCGTGTGTGCGCGCGTGTGTGTGTGTGTGTGTGTGCGTGTGTGTGTATGTGTGAGGGGGGGGGGGGGGTGTACACAGAAAAACCCATTGGTAATCTCTGTCGTGTCGAGACAATTATGAGAATTAAATTTACCTTGTAAGCGTGTTTCCGCTTATCATAACCTGCGGGCACGTTAATGCTGTCAAAAACGACGGGGCGCAGTGGCGTGGTGGTAAGACGTCGGCCTCCTAATCAGGAGGTGGTGAGTTCGAATCCCTGTCGCTGCCGCCTGGTGGGTTAAAAGTGGAGATTTTTGCGATCTCCCATGTCAACTTATGTGCAGGCCTGCTTGTGACTTAACCTCCTTCGTGTGTACACGCAAGCACAAGACCAAGTACGCACGGAAAAGATCCTGTAATCCATGTCGGAGTTCGGCGGGTTATGGAAACACAAAAATACCCAGCATGCCTACTCTAACGAAAGCGGAGTGAAGCTGACTATGCTCTCAGAGTATAGTTTGAGGAACCCAAATGGGCAAACGAGCTCACACGTAACCAGAACATTCTGGAACGCTGAAGAAGAATGAAGAAGAAGCTGTCAAAAACAGGTGGGAGGGTCTTGTGTGCGCATGCGCATTCGCTTTTGGTGAGCTATAACGCAAACGTACTGTATTTCTTTTACTGAATTTATTCAATCTTCAAATTTTCAGTTATTCTATATAATTTTCAAATCATCTTAGAATGGGCAAACACAAGATTAAAATATTATGTTCGTCTACTCTGAAAGACGACCGATCGAAGACACGGTGATTGTTACGCTGGTCTGTGTTTGAACGTTCCATACACTAATATTTCTTGTTTGGTGGCTTGAATTAGATAATAATACTACATGAACTAACAATAAAACATGAATGGAAATTTAAAAAACGATCAAATTTATTTTTATAAATTATTGTATTTTGATAACAAAAATGACCATAGGAAAATTTAAGTATGGGAAGAAGTTAGACTTACGTATTTTATTGGAATTAAAGTTAAACATTAGACAGAAGTTTGTTTTGTATAATATAAAGTTGATTATGTTATACAGAAAAAGACCAAAGAAGAAGGATGCTCCCCGCCTTAAAAAAAAAAAAAAAAAAAAAATCGGGCAAAAAATTTGGGTTGACGCATCCTGCATGCAACTGAGGTCAAAAATAAATAAATAAAATAAAATAAAAAATAAAAAACAACAACAATAAAACATGATATTTTATAGCGCATGTATCCAGGGTTAATCCCTGCTCAGAGCGCTGTACAATAAAAACACATACACAACGCATAACATTGTTTACAGTGAATACATACATGTCAATAAACAGACGACGTATCCTTGTTTGAGAATCTCAATCAAATGAGTAAGATCTGAGAAACAAAGCGACATAACCCTTGTTTGGTTTTCGCTTCTAGCTTGCAGCAAGGGATTTGTATTTGGGAGGGCGGGAGGGGCGGTGCGGTGAGGTCTGGGTGGCCGAGTGGTAAACGCACTTGCCTCGGAAGCGAGAGGTTGCGAGTTCGACCCTGGGTCAGGGCGTTAGCAATTTTCTCCCCCCTTTCCTGACCTAGGTGGTGGGTTCAGGTGCTAGTCTTTCGGATGAGACGAAAAACCGAGGTCCCTTCGTGTACACTACATTGGGGTGTGCACGTTAAAGATTCCACGATTGACAAAAGGGTCTTTCCTGGCAACATTGTATAGGCATAGATAAAAATGTCCACCAAATGCCCGTGTGACTTAGAATAAAGGCCGTGAAAGGCGAATGGTCGCCCTAAATTTGTGACCCTCCACCACGGAATGAGTCGCATGTCACCTTTGCATGATTTTCATATTTTTGCATTTTCCTAAAGAGTTTTTATGCTCTATCCAAAGGTGAAAACCGTTTGAGAAAAGCGCAAGAACTGTTTGAGTTATGAGCCTGTGACTAAGGTGACCCTCACACTGTTACCAGACACTCCCCGGACTTATATTAAGCCTAGCGCAGAACCGCGCGAGGTGACATGCGACTCATTTCGTGGTGGAGGGTCACTAATAGGCTTGAGGTTTGCTGGCCGATGTGAATGCGTGATATATTGTGTAAAAATATTCCATCTCACACAGCAGAAATGAATATGGAAAGCGCTTAGAGAACGTCAAGCGCTATATAAATCTCCCCATAAATCTCCCCATACAATTACCCTAGACGTTACATTAGGCCAAAAAAAAAAATTGTCTGTTTCTGGTAACATGGCTAAAAAAAATAGGGTCGGTAGGTCGGGATTTTTTTTATTTTTATTTTTTTTAATTTTTTTTTACCCCAAATGTAGACCAATAAAACTAACTTTAAAAATCGCGCAAAGAGACTGGATTCACTATACAAGACACTCAACACATTTACAAATCGTCAGCGGACTTTCGTTTTCACACGTTTTTGTTGTTCATTTTCTCACCCTGTCCTTTACCACCAAAAAAACCCAACTTTTTTTGAGTTTGGAAAAAAAAAGTTTAGGGTCGGCGCCGAAATTTAGGGTCGGTCGGGTGACCAGAAACAGACAATTTTTTTTTTTTGGCCTTACGTATACCATCTTTCCAATGTAAACCATCACAGATTTCCTCGAGCCTTCACATGGGATGAGAGCATCCTTCCACCTGGACACATACAACAAATCAACATCCGTGCTGCTTTCTATAGAATATTGATATTTTATGATGCAACGCGCCGTATTGCCGCGTTTCGGTATATAGACGCGTGAGGCAGGAATAGCCTCCCTTGACCTATCGGCCATACTGTCTCGACCATGTTACGGTCGCTCCGACAATATAAGCGCTAAAGAGGTAATAATACTTTATTTTGACTGCCAGAAATCTAGTTTGTTTACATTTTAAACACTTATATTTCGTACTATTGCAATCACAACTCGATAAGTTGTTATCTAGTTTCATTTTTAAAAGAGCACGTGCTTATCATGGTTTCGTTGTTTTCTTTGTTGCAGTCAGTTGTCATTCGTACGAGACTGAATAAATTCTTGAAAAACACAGAAGTGTTATTGTCATTTACTTTCTGTTCAGATTGAGCATTTTGTTTTGGAATTAATTTCGTATAGAAGGCATGAGTCTAGTGTAAATGAAGGAATTAATCCATCAGAAAATTCCACGTTGCACAGAAAGCATTCTCGCTATTGATATTTGGTATGTGTCTCAGTGGAGAGATGCTCTCATGCCATGTACGAGCCACGGTCACATCTGAGACGGCGAGTATAAAGGTTTACACGCAAAGGGACGTATGTTTTCAGGCGTTTTGATATACGCTTGTACATCTATATATCCCCGTGTACATCTAGTGTCGACTGGAAAATGACCCAGAGACAATCAACTTCCCCGCTCGCAACCCGTGATGTCCACCCCCCCCCCCCCCCGAGAAGATTTGTAAAAACTTATTTTATTTTTTGATTTTTTGAAAGGAGATCAATATTTTTAACAAGGGTAGAAGGTATAAATGCGAAAAGACATAAGCTTTTAGGAACCTTTGAATTTTTAATGTGATAGACTCACACGAAACTAGTTTTTTTTAAGCATGCCATGTAAACCGGGAAAGGAAACAACATTGCTTGGTCCCAGGCAGACATAGGTTGTAGGGGCTATACAAAACGACACCAAAAAACAAAAACAAAAAAAACCCAACCCAACCCAAAACAAATTAATACTAAACCAACCAACCAACCAGCCCCGCTCGCAAATAGGGGTTTGGGATGTTTATGTAATCACATACGACATCACATCAATGCTCAACCTGACTTTTATTATCTGTACTTCTACTCCAATACTGTCACAGACATAGACGTTGCAAATAAGAGGGCCGGAACTGAATCAGGAAAGAAACGACAGATATTGAGCCATGAAGGCTGAATGACTATCATTGAGACGAGATCTGGCGTCGGGTGGATGTTACAACCGAGTAGAACAAATCGGGGTGGATGTTGATAACTGTGTCTGGGTTTGCGAAGGCCACCCGGATAAATAGCAAGAAGAGCTGGCGTCGGGCGGATGGTACACCCGGGTAGAACAAATCGGGCGGATGCTGATGACTGTGTCTACTAGGTTTGTGATGGCCACCCGGATAAAGCGTCTGATTACAGACTGGAGGAATGACCAGACAGCCTGGATTAGGTGGATTTTTACCCGTCGGGTCTGTGGTTGAAGACAGGAAAGACAAGTCGCGTAAGGCGAAATTACTACATTTAGTCAAGCTGTGGAACGCACATAATGAAACTGAAAGCACTGCATTGTTTCACAATGACCGTTGTCCGCCGCTCGTGCAAAACGCAGTGAAACTGACGAGCCTGTTTAGCGCGGTAGTGGTTTCGCTGTGCTGCATAGCACGCTTTTCTGTACCTCTCTTCGTTTCTGAGCGTGTTTTTAATCCAAACATATATCTATATCTTTTTGGAATCAGGAACCGACAAGAAATAAGATGAAATTGTTTTTAAATCGATTTCGGAAATTTAATTTTGATCATAATTTTTATATTTTTAATTTTCAGAGCTTGTTTTTAATCCAAATATAACATATTTATATGTTTTTGGAATCAGGAAATGATGTAGAATAAGATGAACGTAAATTTGGATCGTTTTATATAAAATATATTATTACAATTTTCAGATTTTTAATGACCAAAGTCATCAATTAATTTTTAAGCCACCAAGCTGAAATGCAATACCGAAGTCCGGCCTTCGTCGAAGATTGCTTTACAAAAATTTCAATCAATTTGATTGAAAAATGAGGGTGTGACAGTGCCGCCTCAACTTTTACAAAAAGCCGGATATGACGTCATAAAAAAAAACTTCTGGGGATATCATTCCCAGGAACTCTCATGTCAAATTTCATAAAGATCGGTTCAGTAGTTTGGTCTGAATCGCTCTACACACCTGGGACAGGCTGATCTTTCTTAACCCAGTGTGGGATTTTCAGTGGGGCGACCACCCCCAACCCAGCGCGTCCCCGGGTGGCGGATAGGGGAACGGTCTTCAGATATGGAGATCAGCCGCTTGCGGCCGCGGACCAAACTGGCTCCGGGTGGGATCCCGGAAAATCCTCCCCCCTGTGCTCTCAGGGTAGGACGTACGGGCCATGAGCTAAGGGTGAGGTAACCCCGACAGAAAACCCCGAATGCTGAAGACGGAGGACCCGGGCCGCACGGCGCATTCTAACAAACCATGGGTACACGCACTTACGCAAATGATGACACAATCAACCAGCACAGATGGAAATGGCGCTCGCCCATTGAGGACCCCCCAGGGTGGAGCAGCGTCGGGTCCCATGCCTCAAAGGGACCCAGCCCCAACTACTGGAGGTCCCTCCCGTCCGTCTTGTCACGCCAGGGGACGCGGGAGGAAAGTGACTGGCACCACCACAACCAGAAAGAAACCCAGTCAGCAGCGACCTTTTCAGGTCATGCACTGGAACGCAGAAAGTATCCTGAACAAGAAGACAGAGTTGGAGCATATCCTGCATGAGAAGAACATCAACATCTGCTGTATTCAGGAGACGCACCTGACACCCCAAAAGTCCTTCAAAGTGAGAGGCTACCAATGCCTTAGGTCCGACAGAACAGACCGAAGCAAAGGAGGAATCCTGACCCTCATCAGGAACAACATCAATGCCTGTTTGATAGAAACGCACATGGAGGACTCCGAATATCAGGTGATTCGAATCCAGACGAAGACATCAGAATTCCATCTTGTCAACTTCTACTGCCCCAATGATAGACACCTCGCCCTTGACACGATCCCCGCAAAGGCCTCCAACTTCATCGTGGTGGGTGACTTCAACAGTCATTCACAGAGTTGGGGTTATGACCACCTGGATCGGAGAGGAGAAGAGGTGGAGAACTGGCAGGACGACAAAGGTCTCATCCTTTTGAACAGTTTCTTTGACTGCCCTACATTCTACTCCAGAAGATGGCACACTACATCAACTCCTGACCTAGCCTTCTGCACGGAAGACATGCACCAGCTAACCAGCAGAGAGGTCGGAGAACAGCTAGGTGGAAGTGACCATCGGCCAGTCTTTTTGACCCTGGGCATGGAGTCCTGCACTGAAGCTTCCTTCCCACGGTGGAACTACAAAAGAGCGAACTGGTTCCTCTTTAGACACCGCACCAGCGAACTCACCAAAGACATCAGAGTCGAGGGTCGAGACATCAACATGGTGGCGAAGGACTTCAACATGAGCATCCTCAGAGCAGCGCGTGAGTCCATTCCCAGGGGTGCCAGGAGAGACTATAAGCCCTACTGGAGCAATGAATTGCAGGAACTGGATGATGATCTGGCAGACGCCAGAAGGGAAGCAGAAGTCAACCCGTCACAAAACAACAACATCCGCCTCCAGGAAGCCAAAGCCAAATTTCTCAAAAAGAAGCTACAGGCAAGACGGAGAAGCTGGCAAGAGAAAACAAGCTCTCTGAACCTTGAGAAGGATGGCAGAAAGCTCTGGAGGCTCACCAAGCAGTTGAATGATGAGAACACCAGCAGAGGAAAGATCACATTAGAAGAGAACGGGAAGGTGCTAACTGGAAAGCATGCTGCCAACCAATTTGCTGAAAGCTATGCAGCTGAGAGCAACCTCCATGTTAGCCCCGAGAAACAGAGAGAAGCAAGAAGAGAGAAAAGAGAGAGACCTGCCAGACAGTCGACAGTGGACGCCATGAGTCAACCACTCACACTCCACGAGCTGCACTCAGCTCTGAAAAAGTCAAAGGCGAAGAAGTCCCCTGGCCCAGACGGCATCACCAACGAGATGCTAACCCACCTTGGTAGTGCAGCAGAGAACAAGCTACTCGAGGTCTTCAACAGCAGCTGGCAAGAAGGATCGCTACCACAACTCTGGCGAGAAGCGATCATGATCCCCATCTTAAAAAAAGGGAAGGATCCAAAGAAGGCCACCAGCTATCGCCCAATCAGCCTCACCAGCTGTGTTGTGAAGACCCTGGAGAGAATTGTGAACGAGCGCCTCAGGTGGTACCTGGAATCCAGGAACCTCCTCGCCCCTGAACAAGCTGGATTCCGACAGTTCCGCAGCACTGAAGATCAGGTCACTTACCTGGCGCAAGAAGTTGAAGATGCCTTTCAGGAACAGAAGCTGGTCTTCGTCACCTGGATAGATCTTCAGAAGGCCTTTGACAAGGTCTGGAAAGATGGACTCCTTGTAAAACTGCTGAGGAAAGGCGTGTCCAGCAACATGTACCAGTGGATTCGCTCTTACCTCTATAACCGCAGGGCAAGAGTTAACGTCGACCAGACCAAAAGCAAGAAGTTCCTCCTTCGTCATGGCGTCCCTCAGGGCGGAGTCCTCTCCCCCACACTCTTCCTTCTCTTCATCGACGATCTGGTGTCTGAGATGCCCAAGGGGATCAAAGCTGCTCTCTACGCAGACGACCTTGTGATCTGGTGCAAGGAGGAGCACGCAAGTACTGCCACCTACAGAATGCAGCAAGCGGCAGATAGGCTGAACGCATGGGCAGAAGATTGGTGCGTCTCCATCAACAAGGAGAAATCCTCCACCACCCTATTCACACTGTCGCCAAAGCAGAAAGCCGGAACCATTAGGCTTGGTGGAACTCGTCTGAGAGAGGATGAAAAAGCAACGTACCTTGGTGTCACCTTTGATAGACGGCAGACCTGGAAACCACACATTGCACAGGCAGAGACGAAGGCCCGGCGCAAGCTAGCCATACTCAGGAAGCTGGCAGGTACCACCTGGGGAGCGAACGAGAAGATACTGAAGACAGTATACCAGGGAACAATCAGACCCCACCTCGAGTACGGCTCCACAGCGTGGTCAACCTCAGCCAAGACAAACCTGCAGAGCCTTGACCGTGTGCAAAACCAGGCCCTCCGACTCATCACCGGTGCAATGAAATCCACGCCCATCAAGGAAATGGAGAAGCTTACCACCATCCAACCCCTCTGTCAGAGAAGAGAAGCCAAGACTATGGTACAGGCCGAGAAGCTCAAGTGCCTACCCGACCACCCCATGAAGCACAGACTGAGCAACCTCACCAAGAACCGGCTTAAACGGAGCAGTTTTGTACACGAGAGCAAGAGACTTTCTCGACAGTACAGGGAAGTCCTTCCACAGAACACTCTACCTCTGACTCAAGAAGAAGAGGAAACCCCCAAGGCAACAGAGAAACCAGGCATCCAGATCTGCACCAGTGTTCCACATGTTACCTCAGGAGAAGATCAGAATGACACAGCTCGACAGGCACTCACCTTAGCCCTGATCGACGAACAGTACCCAAAAGAGGCGTGGATCCATGTATACACCGATGGATCAGCAACTAACGCCGTGCTCAATGGAGGTGCAGGCATTCTCATCCAGTTCCCTGGGGGACATACAGCTACATCCAGCGTTGCCACTGGCAAACACTGCACAAACTATAAAGCAGAAGCAGAAGCTCTCATGCAGGCCGCCTCCTTCGTTCAGGACTCCGCAGACCCTTGCTACCAAGTTGTCTTCCTCTCGGACGCCCTTTCAGTCCTTCAGGCCCTAGAGAACGACAAACTCCCACAGCTGGCCAAAGCATTACAGATGGTCAGACAAACCAGAAGAGTTGTCCTCCAGTGGATACCAGCACACTGTGGGATACCAGGAAATGAAAGGGCAGATGAGCTGGCAAAAGAAGGAGCCGTGGAAGACCAACCTGAAAACAGTGTCAGCTTTAGTGAGCAGAAGACAATCATCAAGGCATTGATGAGGCCAAGGACAAACAGAGATGACTACCACACAATGTCCAGAGAGCAGCAAGTCAACCTCATCAGGCTGCGTACTGGCCACAACAGGCTCAATGCTCACATGAACCGAAAGTTCAAGCTGGCGCCATCACCAACCTGTGCCTGCGGTCAAGAGGACCAAACAGCGGAACACATCTTACAGCGATGTCCCTTACTAGATGAGGAACGAAAAGAAGTGTGGCCGTCACCAACTCCCTTGCAGACCAAACTATACGGCAGTCGACAGGAGTTGGAGAAAACGACAACATTTATCACCAGTGCTGGACTGATTGTGTAACCTCTGCGAACGCCAAGAAGAAGAAGAAGCTCTACACACACACACGCACAGACAGACAGACAAACAGACAGACAGACAGACAGACAGACAGACAGACAGACAGACAGACACACACACACACACACACACACACACACACACACACACACACACACACACACACACACACGCACACACGCACACACTCACACATACACCACGACCCTCGTCTCGATTCCCCCTCTATGTTAAAACATTTGGTCAAAACTTGACTAAATGTAAAAATGGAATCAGATGTGGGTGGAAGGTTGGAGGGTGGGGATGGGGTGGGAGAAGATGCATGGACAACAGGGCTTCTCACTTTGAGGCTCCCGGGACCCCCAACTTTAATGTATAGGGGGTCTGGAACCCCCCTCATCGGAAATTTATAGAGTCCAAAGACCAGCAGGTGCTTTCGGAAGGCACATTCCTCGCCGACACGTGCTAATGATTTGGAACGCTCATTTGAACGTTATGCCGACATTTGGAACTTCTTTGAGCCCTTCACAGAAACATTATGGGCAAATCGCTTACATTAATACCGTACATTTGAGTCGGTTAAGATCTAGCTGAAGATGTTCTGAAAACAATTCGCACCTTGCGCATGATAACGATTTGTAGTGCGCCCCGGAACCCGCTTTTTCTGGTTTAGTGCGTCTCGGAACCCGCTTTTTCTGGTTTAGTGCGCCCCGGAACCCGTTTTTTTCTGGTTTAGTGCGTCCCGCAACCCGTTTTTTTCTGCTTTAGTACGTCCCGGAACCCGCTTTTTCTGGTTTAGTGCGTCCCGCAACCCGTTTTTTTCTGCTTTAGTACGTCCCGGAACCCGCTTTTTCTGGTATAGTACGTTGAGGGATACCCTCCCTGAATTTGTAGTACGTTTTCCGGCTTTTAAATTAATGTGTATAAGACGCTTGGACGTACAGTTTGGGGACCACTGACAGAACATCAAAGTGTGTGTAAAAACAATGAATGAGAAATCCACCACTGTTGTGACAAAAAGTGTAGGAAATGTTGCCACTTTTGAAAACCTGTATTTGATTAAATAATTAATTTCTGCACATACATTGTGGTTAAAACACCGTATAACAACTTCCATGCGTAAGAGCATTCAATGTCACACAAGTATACCAATTTTCATAAAGAAAATAGGCAATGACAACTTGTGATTTTATAACGAATTTGCACGATCATTCAGCTAGTAGTGCTGCCTTAAACCAAGAAGGGGAAGATCGTTATTTTCAACGACTTCAGGAGGTCAAAAACGCCCTCTGTTCTCCATACAGCGTAGTAGATGAAGTGTCGTTCACTTGGCAGACTATCAACCAACTTTTTCCCAACATTAGTTGGTTTGAAGTCGTTCCCGAGTCACCGAGGCCAAGTCGGCGAAAAGTCTGCCATGTGAACGGCCCCAACGATTTAGCTTCGATTTAGGTCAGATTTAGCCGCAACTCGAAAACTCGGTTGAGCGCTGCTCGACTCGACCGCGACTTGGAGTAGACTTTGTGCAGACTTTCCTTATCGAGCGATGAGAATGCTTTGCATTATTTTGAGTTTCTGTGTAGCGAGAAATAAGACATGATGTGATCGATAACGATTTCTCCCTTTCTTATGATGATAGCATAAGCAAGGGTGTTCTGTTTACTTTTAGTCACTGAGTTATATATCGCTATAAATGCTATACATATATGTATAACTGCGGGCACCTATCCCTCTCCCCAGCCATCTCTCTCCCCCCTCTCTGTCTCTCTCTGTGTCTCTGTGTCTCTGTCTGTCTGTCTCTCTCTCTCTCACTGTTTGACTCTGTCTATCGTCCCCCCCCCCCCCCCCCGTTCTCTATCTCTCACTCTCTAATTCGCTCTCTCTTTCTCTCCCAGCCCCTTCCCAGACACATATATCTCTCTCTGTATATGTCTATCTGTCTCTCTCTTTTATTCTCTTTCTCCTTCTCCATCCGCCCCCTCTCGCTCATTCACTCTCTCTTTCCTATCCCTACGACCTTTGCAACATCAGTCTGTCATTTGCAGCAGACGACGCTGACGTCAGAAACCGAACCCCTCGACTCGACGCGCGGCTCGACAGAAAGGCGGACATCCGACAGAAAGCCGAGTGGCTGAAATGGCCCCGCAGTCTCGCTCCCAGCCACCCGATACCCCTTTCCATCTTTTTGTGGCCCGGGTGGATTTCAACCCGTAAGCGACAACTCGAGTTTCAACCCCGCTGATCGTCTCTGTCTTTTTGCAACCCTTGTCTTGCTCCGTTTAAGGGCATACTACACCATGTTTTGTTGCTGCCACGTGCAACTGAAAGTGTTACGATGCTTCTTCTTCTTCTTCTTTGTTCATAGGCTGAAACTCCCACGTTCATTCATGTTTTTGCATGAGTGGGTTTTTACGTGTATGACCGTTTTTACCCCGGCATTCAGGCAGCATACGCCGATTTCGGGGGAAGCGTGCTGGGTATTTTCGTGTTTCTATAACCCACCGAACTCTGACATGGATTACAGGATCTTTTCCGTGCGCACTTGGACATTTATTCATTTTTGAGGCGTCTTCTTCGCAATTTGTAAAAAACGAGTCCTTCGATCAGAAGCTAAATTTATCTCAGTGTCCACTCGGTGTACACACGAAGGGGGATAAGGCACCAGCAGGTCTGCACATAAGTTGACCTGGGAGATGGGAAAAATCTCCACCCTTAACCCACCAGGCGGCCGCGGCCGGGATTCGAACTCACGACCTTCCGATTAAGATGCCGACATCTCACCACCCCGCCACTGCGCTCGTCATTACGATGCATCAGTTCATTCAACCTGTCACATTGAAAGCTGTATTAGGGGCAAATCGGGCTGTGTGCAAAAACACACACACAAAACACACAAAAACACACAAAAACAACAACATCAACGCATCAAGCTGTCGAAGCAAAATCGTCGAGAAATTTGCCAAGTGCACACTTTAACTTTTAAGCGTCTTCTTGTGAACTCGAATTCGAAGTTTGACGATGTGCGACATTTATTCATTTTTGAGGCGTCTTCTTCGCAATTTGTAAAAAACGAGTCCTTCGATTAGAAGCTAAATTTATCTCAGTGTCCACTCGGTTTTACTTCCATCGCTATGCAATACCCTTCTGTCCAAAGACGTCAAGGCACGGCAAAGCAACACTTTTTTTAAACTTTAAAAAAAATTTAATTTGTTTTTTAATTCTCTGTTTGTTGAGTTTTTGTTGTTGTTGAGTTTTTTTTTAATTTTTTTTTAACATGTTTAGGCTTTACACTACAGGACATCACATAGACAAGGGGACAAATTCATAAAACAGAACACACTCGGACAATTACAACACACGGGGGGTGGGGGTTGGGGGGGGGGGGTGGTCATGGCTGGGTGGTCGCAGTATCAAGAATATGTAAAGGTAAAAGAACCTAAGGGTTACATCAAGACATGCATATATACAAGCGCCAATCCTTATATAATGTATCTAATGTATTATTCATAACTGCGTTATACTTTTCACAAAAGCAACACTTTCTTAAAGACGTGACGGCGCTTTTGTGGTTGACTCATGCTGTTCATTTAACATTCTGTTAATGAAACGGTCAAGTGTATGTTTGGCATGTTTTTGTGACAAAATCGCTGTTGCCTCCTATTAGTCCATCGATAAAATTGTCCGCAGATGAGCTAACAAAAATCGCTCAAGTTTGTCATATTCTGTCCGTTTTTGTTTTAACGTTTTCTTGCAAAACTTCAAAAAACATGCTCAAAGAAAATCAAAAATGCTGAGAAGACAGTGAAATACTGTTTGCATTGGGCCCATGTGAACGCTGCTTAAGCCAACGCGTTTAAGAGATTGGATGGCAGCTAATTCCGCCTTCTTTGCTAAAGATTTGTCTGGGTCTCTGTCTGATGTTGTGAGCGGTCCTGCACTGTCGCCACCTGGTGACGGGCGGCGCCGTTCCGCTTGAAGGTAAGGGACATCACTCTTTCTTCCGGCGCCCGACACAGATTTTCAAAGTTTCTTACACTCTTTCTCACTCTCTCGCTGTCTCTCTCCAATTCTCTCCCTCTCTCTCCCCCCCTCTCTCTCTCTCTCTCTCTGTCTCCCCTCTCTCTCTCTCTCTCTCTCTCTCTCTCTCTCTCTCTCTCTCTCTCTTTCTCTGTTTCTGTTCCTCGACTACTCTATCTGTTTCTCTTAGTCTCTGTCTCTCTGTCTATCCAGCTTTCTCTCTTGCTCTTGCTCCCTTTCTCTCTCTCACTTTCTCTCTCTCTCTCTCTCTCTCTCTCTCTCTCTCTCTTTCTCTGTTTCTGTTCCTCGACTACTCTTTCTGTTTCTCTTAGTCTCTGTCTCTCTGTCTGTCTGTCCAGCTTTCTCTCTTGCTCTTGCTCCCTTTCTCTCTCTCACTTTCTCTCTCTCTCTCTCTCTCGTGGCTTGTCTCTTCTTTTCTTATTTTTCACCGCCGACTTAAATTGTGATGTGAAGATTGTTTTGTTGGTTGTTACCTCGTGTGACCGAGCGTTTGGCAAAAGGGATGAAAGGCGTGGAAGAAAAGCTGATACTGCAGAAAAAAGAGAGAAGCAGTTGATGAAAAGAGAAGAATTTCGAACAAAAGAGAGAGGAGTAAAGAACAAAAGAACGAGAAGAGGAGCAAAGAAAGAAAATGAAAAAATACAAGATAAAGAAGAAAAAACATAAAGAGTTTTTAAATATTTTGACACTAAAAAGAATGCTTTTCTTTTATGCACCTTCTTCTTCTTCGTCTCTGTCTATCGATCGGTCGATAGTCGCCACCCCTTTAACACACATACACACACACACACGTACGCACGCACCCACACACACACACACACACACACACACACACACACACACACCACCCATTCCATCCTCCACCCCACCGACGAAGTAGTGTCTGAAACAAACAATCATTCCATAGGCATTCAATTAGGAGGTAACACACACAAGCAATAGAAAGAAAAAAAATCAAGACATTTATAATCGCTCTGCTCGCAGCGATCCCGAAAGCCCATGTAGTCTCTGTCAACCGACCCTGCCAAAATCCTGCACAGTAGACATGACGCCGTCTCGGCTTCCCCAACCCGCGCGCCAACCTCGAGTGTATTTAGGATATTTTTAGGTTCTCGAAAAACGGTTCAAGACTGCTTTCTGGCTGACATTTTCCTCCACAATGCCCCCGAGGCGCCAGCCCGCTGTACGACGAACCCCTTCCCGTCTGCAAGTGTCCGCGTTCTTTGGCTCATTCCATCTTCATTACCGCGGTTTTGCAAACTTGTGTCTCCGCTGGCCCACCGTAACAAGGCGCGGAGAGACGTTAGGCGGTTTGTCTCTTTCACAATCTGTTGATGCGGCTGTCATGCTGTTTTGTTGTTGTTGTTGTTGTTGAGAGTTTGGTTTTCAGTCTCTCTCCTTCTGTCTTTCTCTCTCTTTATCTCTGTCTATCTCTCTCTCTCTTTGTTCATACCCTATCCCTCCATCCCTCTCTTTCTCTCTCTCACTCTCTCTTTTCCTTCTCTCTCCCTCTATCCCCCAACCCCCTCCCTCTGTCTCTCTCTCTCTCCCCCTCTCTCTCCCCCCCCTCTCTCTCTCCCCCTCTCTCTCTCTATTATATATGTATACTAGAGGAATACTCGGCTTCGCCGGGGTGAATCGCGAGACAGAGACAGACAGCGTGGCGGTTCACCACAATCACCTTTGAAGGCGAAGTCCTCTCAAACGGGATTGAGAATTTTAGAGCTTATTTCTAAGCCCTATATTATCTGTTATGGCTTCTCAAATGCCAGAACATACAGACAGACAAAAGCCGCCAGACCCCATCACAAACAGAACTCTACAATCCACAGGTGTTGCCTCCACACACACACACACACACACGCACACACACACACACGCACACACACACACACACACACACACACACACACACACACACACACACAGAGAAGCCGTATATATATATATTTTTTTTTGTTTTTTTTGTTTTTGTTTTTGTTGTTGTTGTTGTTTGCTTAACGCCCAGCCGACCACGAAGGGCCATATCAGGGCGGTGCTGCTTTGACATATAACGTGCGCCACACACAAGACAGAAGTCGCAGCACAGGCTTCATGTCTCACCCAGTCACATTATTCTGACACCGGACCAACCAGTCCTAGCACTAACCCCATATTGCCAGACGCCAGGCGGAGCAGCCACTAGATTGCCAATTTTAAAGTCTTAGGTATGACCCGATCACGGGGCGGACGCCTTACCACTAGGCCAACCGTGCCGGTCAGCCGTATATATCTGTCTATATATATATAAATATATAGAGAGATAGATGACAGTGGATTTTTCGATAAATAGATTCGACCTTTGCACTTTTACAGTGAGGACAACTTACGGGTACATGCAAGGAAAGCCCACAACTTCTAAGGCGAACAACTCTGCAGAGTCTGCTGTGAAGGGCGACGGTAGTCTCCCTGTCACACTCGACCCCCTTTGAATGAACTTTGTCCCCAAAGTTCCGAACCATGGACCCTCCAAGCTTAGGTCCCTCCCAGGTGGAATGGGAACAGCACGAAAATGATTCAGTGGCCTGAACATTTCATGTCGAGTCCCATCGCTGTCGACGACGCCAAATGTAACCGAGTGCCGACACACCACAATCACCTTTGAAGGCGAAGTCCACTCAAACGGGATTAAGAATAACTGTTATGGCTTTTCGAAGGAAGGCCTGAACATACAGACACACCAAAGCCGCCAGACCACATCACAAACAGAACTCTACAATCCACAGGTGTTGCCCACACACACAAACACACACACACACACACAAACACACACACACACACACACACACAGAGAAGCCGTATATATATATGTATATCTATTTCTATAAATATATCTAGAGATAGATGACAGTGTATTTTTCGCGTGGCTATAAATTGATTCGACCTTTCCACTTTTTCAGTAAGGACAACTTACGGGTGCAATGAAAGCGCTCTGGACAGTTTGTTTGTTTGTTTGTTTGCTCAACACCCAGCCGACCACGAAGGGCCATATCAGGGCGGTGCTGCTTTGACATATAACGAGCGCCACACACAAGACAGAAGTCGCAGCACAGGCTTCATATCTCACCCAGTCACATTATTCTGACACCGGACCAACCAGTCCTAACTCTAACCCCATAATGCCAGACGCCAGGCGGAGCAGCCACTAGATTGCCAATTTTAAAGTCTTAGGTATGACCCGGCCGGGGTTCGAACCCACGACCTCCCGATCACGGGGCGGACGCCTTACCACTAGGCCAACCGTGCCGGTCTCTGGACAGTGCAGTGACATTTTAAAAATAGTAACGTAGTAACGGGAATATGGATTGACGCCACACGAAGGAAGGGAGATAAACGCTGAAAACACTGGAGAAGATAAGGAAGAGTTACTGGGAATGGATCCAGAGAAAAACCAAAATCGGTTCAGCGCTGGGCGCCGAGAGCACGTGTTGAAATATCTCATCGAGCAGGTTGTGTCCGGGGTCTACCTGAATATGCCCACCAAATTTGAAACAGATCCATCGAGAACCTTGGGCGTGCATCGCGGACACACACATACACACACACACACACACACACACACACACACACACAAACACACACACACACACACACACACACACACACACACACACACACACACACACACACAGACACAAGTCGTGTATATATCTATGATGATGATGATGATGATGATGATGATGATGATGAGGCATGAAGAGCAGAGAGAGAGAGAGAGAGAGAGAGAGAGAGAGAGAGAGAGAGAGAGAGAGAGAGAGAGAGAGAGAGAGAGAGAAAGAGAGAGAGAGAGAGTTATCTAAGAATTAGGCTGATTAACAGAAAGAGAGAGGAAGAACCAAAAAAAGAAAAAGGAATAAAAAAAACATGCCGAGAGAGAAAAAGACAGAAAGTAAGACAGCAAGAAAGAAAGAAAGAAAACATAGAACAGACAAACAGGCAGGCCGGTGGAAGGTAGGCAGACAACGAGAAGAAAAAAATTACAAGAAAAGAAATACAAATCAAGAAAAACAAGGAGAAAATGAAAAGAAAAAGAAGAACAACCAACATATCAACAACAAGAAAAAGCAACGACGACGAAGAAAAAACCAAAACCCAACTCTCCATGGAATGTTCGCAATCAGAGACAGGCAGACACTCCGCTACGGGTCGTTTTCAGCCAATCACAGCGTGCGCGTGCATTACATGCCGACGATGGCAGGCCTCGCGTGCCAGAAGCTGTTCGTTTTGTCAGCCATTTTATGCCTTGTTGATTTCACACCTTCGTTGGCGTCGGCTGTGCCTGGGACGCTCCCAGCGGGGTTTTAGGAATCCGTATCATTTCTTGTACAGTGGAACCTCCCTTTTTAGGACCTAAACAAATCTGAGAACATCAGGAGGGATTCTTAAAATGGGGATACAATTAGAGAGGTTATGACCAGAGAGTCCGATAAAATCAGGTCTTAACAAGTCGCGTAAGGCGAAATTACTACATTTAGTTAAGCTGTCGAACTCACGGAATGAAACTGAACGCACTGTATTTTTTCACCAAGACAGTACAGCTTCGTCAATCCCCGCGAGAAGAAAATCGCTCACCTTCCACGTGCAAAACGTAGTGATATTGACACGCCAGAATAGCGCGATAGCGTATTGTGCTAAGCAGGAAAGCGCGCTTTTCTGTATTCTTGTTAACTCTCGGAGCTTGTTTTGAATACAACCTATCATATCTATATTTTTTTAGATTCAGGAAATGATAAAGAATAAGATGTAATATAATCTTTTTTGGATCGATTTCTTAAATTTTAATCGTAAGACTAATTAATCTTATTTTCGTTAATTGTGATCACATTTTAAGAGTAAACATGACATATGTATATATTTTTAGATTCAGAATGTAATGAAGAATACGATGCAATCAGTTCTAAATCTGTTTGCGAAAAATCGATTTTAATGACAACTTTAATGAGCAAACTCATTAATCAATCTTTAAGCCTCCCAGCTGAAATGCAATACCAAAGTCCGTGCTTTGTCGAAGATTACTTGACCAAAATTTCAGCCAATTATTTTGGTTGAAAAATGAGAGCCGCCTCAACTTTCACGAAAAGCCGGATATGACGTCATCAAAGACATTTATCAAAACAATGAAAAAAACGTCTGGAGATACCATACTCAGGATCTCTCATGTAGAAGATCGGTCCAGTAGTTTTCTCTGAATCTCTCTACACACACACCCACACACACACACCCACACACACACACACACACACACACACACACACACACACCACGACCCTCAAAGAGATACGTAGAAGGATAAGGATATGATTCCGTGATGGTACTCGGCGTCTAAACGGGAGTGTTCTGACACCGAAGAGACTGCGCAAAGTTGATTTTGGGATAGTAATCCCCTGCCGAACGTGGTTGTCGAACCCACGCCGATAGTGACAACTGGTTTCAAATCCCGAGCTGAGATATCTCCCATTGAGAGAGAGAGAGAGAGAGAGAGAGAGAGAGAGAGAGAGAGAGAGAGAGAGAGAGAGAGAGAGAGAGACAGACAGACAGAGACAGAGACAGAGAGAGAGACAGAGAGAGAGAGAGACACACACAGAGAGAGACAGAGAGAGACAGAGAGAGAGAGAGAGAGAGAGAGAGAGAGAGAGAGAGAGAGAGAGAGAGAGAGAGAGAGAGAGAGAGAGAGAGAGAGAGAGAGAGAGAGAGAGAGAGAGAGAGAGAGAGAGAGAGAGGGTTAATCTCGTGGTAGAATCTACTATGTCACAACATTTATGACGTAGCCGCTCTGCCTGGACCTATTGTGGGTAATTAATAACGGCATTGTTTGTTTGTTTGCTTAAAGGCATACGAACGCACTCCCGTGTTTACAAAGTGTAGTTTGCCCACAATCGATGTCAAACGCACCATAAGACCATATAATGACGATACGTCACCATGCGCGGACCATAATACATGCATTACAGCTTGTTCTAGCCTCTGAAAAAGTGAGGATGTCAACAAAGCCGCGGTGTTCTCTCCCTTGCATCAACGTTACATGTGTTGCCAAATCTATAAATAGGACGATCCAGATCAAAATGAAAATTCAAATATCTCAACATTTAAGGGGTCCTAGACCACAATATTTTGCAGGGAACTTAATTTAGTCTGTCTCCAGCTGTTGGTAAAGCAATTAGCGTGTATAGTCATCGAGTACATATGGCTTTAACGCCCAGTCCACCACGAAGGGTGATATCAGGTCGGTGCTGCTTTGACATTTAACGTGCGCCACACACAAGACAGAAGTGGCAGCACAGGCTTCATGGCTCACCCAGTCACATTATTCTGACACCGGACCAACCAGTCCTAGCACTAAAACCCCATAATGCCAGACGCCAGGCGGAGCAGCCACTAGATTGCCAATTTTAAAGTCTTAGGTTATGACCCGGCCGGGGTTCGAACCCACGACCTCCCGCTCACTGGGCGGACGCCTAATTACCACTAGGCCACTGTGTTGCGATATAACGGCATTGTAAACATGACAAAACAACGACAACATGGCTAAAGTTCGCAGGGCGTTTTGCTCGGGAGATTCTTACCCCCGGAAAGAAATGTAGGCACTTTAAGATATGATTATACAATCGCATTTCCTCAAGATATAATATACACAGTTCACATTTCACATTAGTTGTCAAATCAGGTGAATAAGATAAATTGTATCCATGCGTATTTTAAACTGCTTCATGATGTATCACCGATAATTGCAAATTTAAACTGCATGGAGATGTCAACCCTTCAGTCAAACATACATTTTTAACAGAAATAGAAATATTCTCAACAGCATACCCATCAAAACAAATGATTTTTACAGATCGTAACAACGCATGCAAGCCATGCAAACTTGAAGATTTATATCTGTAGGAAATGGAACACAGGACAAATAAATCCAGATTTATGATTGTTTTGCAAAAAGCTGCATTTGCCCTTCACCGAGCGACCCTATTCATTCGGTACAACTTGCAATCCCTCCGTCTATTTTTGAGGCAAGAACACTCAAGAAATAGCAAGGATAATTAATCCTTTAAACCACCGACGCCTTTTTTGTGAAGTTCATCATTGTATACACTACAATCTTATTGTATAAAAACATAGTATACACACATTACTTATATACAAATATGTCTTTTCTCTGTCAACAAACAGGAAACGTAAAAAGCTAGCTGCACGTTTCTGCGCGAGAAATAAGAGATTGCACCACAAAAAGTATACACAGTAAAGTCTTTTATTTTATTATTAAAGAGCAGATTAGGATCAAGCGACTGTAGGTGAGAAGAACAAGAACAAGATAACAAGGAAAATGTTCACGCGTTCATGTTTTTATTGTCCGTGTTTCTGGTGAGTACATTGTCATTGTTATTTATCGATGAATGACCTGCTTTGCCTTTGAGGAAAGATCTTCTAAAAAACTATTTTCTTTTGAGGAAATTCTCTTGTTTCGCCATCGATTTAAGGTCTTCTGATTTGCTATGGAAGAAAGGTCTTCTAGATTGCCATTGAGGAATTTTTTGTTTGTTTTGTCACTGAGGAAATGTAGTGTGCTTTACTATTGAGAAAAGGTCTTCTGGTTTGCTATTGCCTGAAAGTCATCTTTTGTGCTGTCGATGTAAGGTCGTCTGTTTTTGTTGTTTTTTGCTGTTTAGGAGAGGTCTTCTATGGAAAGCCAAATCGGCCATCGACGCGCGCAATTACGCCCGGAACTCCGCGCGGACTTTCGAGCTATACTCGTCGTTGATTGGTCAGAAATTCCGCACGAACTTTTATTGTCCGGGCGGAATTACGGGCGTACTTTCTCACTACTCACTAAAAGCATGGAATGGGAATTTACCGGACACTTTGAAATCAAGGGCGATAACTCAATTTCTTCAAAGGATTACAAATGGCAATGGATGTTGCGCTGTTAATAGTGCAAGATGTGAATGCGATCATTGCCAATACCCATGTATCATAGGTGCTTGAAGAAGACAGGCAGAATGTGTGTGTGTGTGTGTGTGTGTGTGTGTGTGTGTGTGTGTGTGTGTGTGTGTGTGTGTGTGCGTGCGCGCGCGCAATTATGATACACGCTCACAGAAAAAAAGGAAGGTGGACAATCATCAAAACGATGCACCGCCGTCAACTATTATTCATTACAGCTGCAAACTACATTCGGTCTGCTCTGAGAGAGAGAGACAGAGACAGACAGAGACATGAGACACAGGGAGAGATACCGACAGACCGACAGACAGACACAAGAGAGACAGACAGACACACGTACAGACCGAGAACGACAGACATATAGAGACAGGAAAAGACAGGGAGAAAAACAAGGAGAGATAAAGACAGACAGACGGACACACTGAGAGAGGCAGAGCTAAATTTGTACATGTATCATGCTTGAAAGATAATTTCACATTGTGGCGCCGAAATCTCGGAACTAAAGAATAAGGACAGCACTTGCAAAGAGTTGCAATCGAAGAAAAAAAAGAAGATCAGAATCTGAGATAGAGAGAGAGAGAGTTTGGTCTGTGTTCGGTCAATCAATCAATATATAAAAATCCGCTCGCGCTGGACCCGAGTACTCTTAAGACTGGCTCGCTCCCCCAGTATAAACAATAGTAAACAAGAATTTATTAAATAAAAAATAAAAAAATAAAAACAATAGACAGCCCAAGCCGGGAATCGAACCCGGATCCCTTTGGCCATAGTCGGAAACGCTTTCCTCCAAGCCAACAAATCTGACATTCGCCAGTGAACTCAAATGCCTATACTCCTCGCGCAGTGGTACACGCACGCAAGTAAACAAGAATTAAAAAAAAGAAAAAAAAAAGAAAGAAAATAGACCGCCCATGAACCCGGGTCACTTGGATTTAAAAAAAAAAAATTTTTTTTTTATTTAATTTACACAATTAAAAAAATTATTAGAGTGAAATAAAACATTAAAACGTTCATAATAAACAATAGTAAAAAAGAATAAAAAAAAAAAAAATATATAGACCGCCCATGCCGGGAATCCATCCCGGATCACTTTGGCCATAGGCGGACGTGATTCGCACCAGCTAGCTGGCTGTTTTTTGTTTTTGTTTGTTTGTTTGCTCAACGCCCAGCCGACCACGAAGGGCCATATCAGGGCGGTGCTGCTTTGACATTTAACGTGCGCCACACACAAGACAGAAGTCGCAGCACAGGCTTCATGTCTCACCCAGTCACATTATTCTGACACCGGACCAACCAGTCCTAGCACTAGCTGGCTGTTCCATTAGCTGCACGGCAGTTGTACTCCCACCGCCAAACCTCCCCCCGTTAAGAGTCGTTTTTGTGGAATATTTCGCATTTAGGTCCCAGGTAACATTATGAAGTTTTAATACGATCAATCGGACCTATTATCAAGTTAGTGTATCAACTTTTGAACGAACTGCGCCCAGTAGTTTCCCAGCAATAAGCTGTTAAGTCGAGACGAACAGACAGACAGACAGACACACAATTAAAGTCCGCAGGACCCTAGTACTGCGTACTCGGGGATGAAGCTTATTTAGCGCGTATTCCGTGGGAACAGTTCTAAGCGCTTGTCGAAGAGTTGTCAACACAGGACTAATAAAGAAACTAACATCTACAGACGGACACGAACCCTATCACACACTAGCAAACCCTGATAAACATACAACAAACAACTGTTTAACAACAATGTACACATCAATAGCTAGGTCCAAACAAAATAATATTAAACACAAAGAAAACACCTCAGTAGTAAGGAAGAGGTATGCCTCAGACCCTTTTTATTTGCGCAGCTGCGCAGCCGCGCAGCCGTATTTTGATAGAAGGTTATAGGTTAAGGTGCCTGTGTTTAAGTAGTGATAAGGAGATATTGCGGATAAACGGTTTATTGCGTTTTATATTTTGTCATGTGATTTCATGTGCCTGTACCTGTTGCTCGGTACTAATGACCACTCCAGCTGGGGTAAGCACCAATAAAAAGCAGTAATCCCCCCCATTTTCTCCGCGCTTCGCGGAACCCTCTCTCTTTAATAGCTATGTAGTTTGGTGCCCTGTCAGGGGAGGTGTCAGGATAAGGTAATTAAACGGTACCGCTGCGCTTCGCGGAGGCCCCTCGCCGATAAACCACCAGAGGTGGTCAGCAGTTAGAGAAGTTTAATAGGAGGTGGTTTGCCTACCCCGAGGGTTGATTAGGGTTTAATGCTTAGATTAGTGCTAGACAAATGGTGTGGGGTGGGTGTGGAAGTTAGCTCGACTGATGAGAGGGCTGGGAGCTGATGTACACATATAAAAAAAGTTTTAACAAGTAGACTCAGATTGTTGTTTTTTATGTGGGTGTTATCAACATCGGAGGTACATTTTACACCGAACACGAGTTGTTCTACAGTCAGTCATACATAATGTTAGGTTAGAGACTGATCACGTCTGAGTATTGCACCACAGAGATGCAAGACCTAAACATGTTAGAACTTGTTGATTGGTCAGCACTAAAAATAGAAACGGTTGTTCTACGTACAAGGTTTTGATAGGTACACCAGATAAGATAGGTATTATTTTGTTTTTGATATTTATTTTCTTCGTTGTTGCGGTGTTTAATTTTTTTACTTTTGTTGTTGATAGACTATGTAAGAGGTAGGGTTATATGTGTGGTGGGAATAAAATGTAAGTGCAAACACACACACACACACACACACACACACACACACACACACACACACTTCCGATCACACACACACACACACACACACACACACACACATACACACACACACACACACACATGCGCGCGCGTTTACACAAGTACTTCCAAACAAGAAGGTAAAAAAGTCAGACGTAAAGAGTAACAAAACAATACATAAAACTGCTCACGGTAGCATTCAAGAGTTATACAGACACATAGTTATTAACTTTTCCAATATGATCATTTTATTATAAAAGTGACATCAGTCTTTTGAATATTAAAAATAAAAAAAAATTAACATTTTGCATACACATACATTAAACCAAAAAAATCCAAATCATGATTGTCAATTTAAAGGAACGAGGTGGTCCCCGGATTAGTTGTCAACTTCATAACCACTTCTTGGTGTCACAGGAAGAGGATTTACGGTTGTGGCAGGACAGTAAGCCGGACATGTGGAATACAGGGGTCGCTGCAGCTGCTGAGGGTATTCCTCGCTTTGTGTCGAAGCCGTGGCTGTGGTTGATGGTGTTGAACAGTAGTAGTCTGACGGCGGACACTCTGTGTGATTTTTCGGATGTTTTTCCTCCTCCTGCTTCTCCTCTGTGGGTGACAGAGAAGATACCTGTTGGTGGAAGTCTTCTTTGAGTTTTTTCTGCACTCTAAGCAGTTTCTGAAACTTTTTCAAGTCCAGGGTGACTCCTCTTTGGGTGGGGACAACACGCCCACCTTTGGTGCGGGTGGGAACAGCATAGTGGCGAATATGGATTTTTACAGCCCCTCTCCACGTTTTTACTGAGGCAAAAAGGCTTCCACCTAGCGGGTAGCGTGTAGCCGGCTGTGGTGGCTGCTTCGTGGTCCCTGAAGGCATGGTCGACTCCGCAAAAATCCTCTGTAGTGGTCTTTTTACATCCGGCCTGTCTTATATACACACTCGCGGTTCATGTACATCTTGATTATTCTGGTTTCAACGGGTCCACACTGGGTTAACCTAAGGTCATGTGGGATGCTATGCCGTTTTTCACTCTGTTGCATCACTCACAGAGCAGTTGTTCAGTCACATGAGTGATAACCCTTTTTCGAAACGCTGTCGTTTCTGTCCACTTCCACACAACAACCCGCAAACACCACCATGAGAGTCCGTCTGGATGTGTCTTGGGTAATGCTACATTCCAACGACTAAGAATTTTGTCTCGATTTAGGTGTTCCCAGATTTTATCTGCGACGGTTCTAATGGCGTCAACAGTCCACCGTGTTGAATAGTCTTTTTCTTCTCTCTTTTTTTCTTCAAGGCGTTTGCAAACATCGCGTTTTAACTCACTAACAAACATCAAGAACAAACTGTTTCGCAGGTGATCTTTAACTTTGAGAATGCCAGCCTCCAATTCTTCCAACATCTGCTCTAAAGAGGGACTGGCCGTCTCCATCATGACTTTTTTTTGTTTTGTGTACCTCTCTTTTCTTACTAGCACTCTTCTAACCCTCTCTCTACTTTGGTGGGTACGAGATGAAAGTGGTGGTGATGATTCCGCCCCTTCTTCTTATATAGACACATACACACACACAAGACACACCCAATAAAAGGAATAAAACAGTTTACAGACCTAAACAAAAGACGATGCACGCGACATCAGTTTCTTCTCAGCTGTTGAACCAAAAACCATACTCTTCGATCATTACCCCAAAGTCTGTTGGGAGAAAACACACGAAGCGTTCGAAATAAACTGGCTCCGCGGCTTTTCATCAAAACATAGTACAATACATACAAACCACAGGCTGAACTCGTCAAGTCTTGCAAAAGACGTGGGTTGTACACGTGGGCTGAACTGTGTTTCAGCATAAAGTTTTCAATGGCGGGGTGCACGGGTGGTAAACCAAAACTATCAAAATATTCCGCTTGTCCCAGTCCATCAAACCAGACACACACCCAGTGTTCTCCCGGTCCTGTACTGCGATCTGTATTGATGACAAAAGCGCTTGGGCGTCGCGTATTCACCTGTCGTGGGAGTCTGTCTCTGGGAAACACACCTCGAAACACACGTCGGGTATGAATGTCTCTCCCCAACACTCGGCTAATGTCTTTGCTGTTCATAGTGCAAAATCAGTCAGGACCTGGCGAGAGCGATCAATCTCGATCATGCTGTCCATTTCACCATACACAATCACCATCACAGGCGCTGGAAGGGCTTGGTTGAACTTCAGCTCCAGACGCAGGGCACCGCTTTTCACCAGTTCAAACTGATCTCCATCCAGAAGACTGGGACTCAGGTCAAAACTGTAGATAGCATACCCCAGTTCAAAATCACGCAGCTCCATGTAAGATCCCGCATCTTTGTTGGCGACACCCGTAGACGTCATGAGACTGAAGAATGACCTCACATACTGGTGTTGTTCAAAGTTCGGTGTCAGGGGTTTGCCGGGAATCTGTTTCCCGTCTAGGTACAGGCTGAGAAAGGACAATCCTTGTGTCTTGAAGTGGTAGGGATTGCGTGAGGCTTGTCCGTTGAAAGCAGCGCTGTCCACCAAGCCAATCACCAGGCGGTTGGGTGTCTGACTCAGAAACAAGTTGTCCTGCACAGCACTGAGGTTGCCTGTGGGAATGGAGAAAGTCTTTACCACGACCCTTTTCAAAGGATACTTGGCCGTGCCTTTTTCCAGCGCTTTGGCGTGAGCGAGGCTCACAGCAGGGTTCAACTTGACTTTGCGAACAAACAGGGAGGCATGTGTGATGACACTGCGGAAACCCTGAAAGGGGTCCGGAGACATCAGGTGGAAGATGTTCTTGGAAGGAATGAGTCTGATCTTCACGTCCACGCCGTTCATCATGTAGCGTTCCTGGTGCATGATGTCAGCATGAAGTCGCCCCATCATGTCTGCCTCTCTGCTCCGCATGGTTTGCTCACGCCGTACCTTCAAACCCCAGTTGTCATCCCCTGCTGTATCATCCAGGTGGTTGGAGCTATCTCGGTAATACATGGCACTGGTGAGGTGACTTTTCTTGGCTTCTCGTCCATAGTTGAGGGTGGCTTCAATGTAGGCACGGTAGGTGTTCTCTGAATTGGTCACCAAGGTATCATTGAGACTGATATCCACCTGGGAAAACAGGCTGTGCAACCAGTAGTTGACAGGAGCCACAGGGGAGTCAGCCTCCAAGTTTGTTCCGTCTGCTTTGGTGATTTTAGCTCGCACATGGAGATACGTGTTGCTTAGATCCAGGTACTCGGCTGTGGTACCACTGATGGCAAACTCAATAGGGGCTCCTGGGGCCAGAGTAGCTAGAGGATGATACTCTACAAACATTCCCTCCTGCACAGCTGTCTGTGTTGGGGGTACAGAAAACAAATCCAGTCCAGTATGTACACTTTCACATGACTGAGGGTGGGCAAGCGCCATGATGATTATGCAAAAATATCGGCTGCTGTCACCCTCCTTCTCTTCTTCTTCTGCCTCCCAGTCTGACCTCGGCGGCGTGGTGTGGATGATTTTATACGTTTCCTTGCAGGTTCTCCAGGCGGCGCGGCTGTTGTGCCTGTCACTCGACCCACGGCTTGGTGAAACAAGCGCTTCCCTGTATTGCTAGCTCTCTGCTGGAGAGACGACTTAACACTACGACCAGACAGCACATCCTGAGCCACCTGCATGCCTGTCCTAGCCCCCTCTTTCAGCAGAGCTTTTCCACCACTTTTCAAAAGAGGTACAAGGGCTCGACCAATACCCCCTAAGAGATTGCCAATGCCATGACCTCTGTAGTTTCTTCCTCCTACAAACACGGGGAGGCCGTGGCCGACCTGGCTGCAGTAATAATCTTCATAGAGTTTTCCACTGCCCTGGAAAGGGGTTAGACGAACCATCTTTTACAAATGGTCGGTGCGTCTACGACGAAAATGAAGCGTCACGACCGTCTTCCCTTGCTCAAATGCGATAGGTTTTCCCGTGTCCGTTGTTAAAAGCATTTCCACCGTGTTGAACTGACAACGAGTCAGTGGCATGTAATGGGGTTTTTCAAATATATGATGAACGACCTCTTCAGTCTTCTTTTTAATCGGCACCGTCCGCAACAATGGGACTAATGTGTCTCCGACCACTCTTTCGCGCACCAAATCGCAGTACACGTATATTGCGTGAAAATCTTGATGTAAATCCATCATAGCCTTACCGTCAAAGTGACCAGGGCCTATGATGGTTTGTTGGGTGACATCTGTTTTCAAAATTCTCATCAACTCGGGACTCATCCACAGCGAGCTATTTTTGAGTAATTTAACACGTACTTTTTTTGCTGCTTTGGTGTAATAAAACCTTGCATAGTCAGTAAGATTTGCATCAACCAAGAGCTGGTTTAGTGAGTCTATAAAAAAAGCAGGTGAATCATACAACCCCTCTGGTAAAACTAGAGTATCACAAGGAACAATAACACCTGTTGGGGTACAAATTCGAAACTGACACGTGTCTTTTTCCACATTTACATACGAGTTGTTAAACTGAATCTCAGCCAACCCACACTCGTAGTCGGTGCTCAGGTCAATTGTTTGAGGTAGTTTTGTGTAGTAGTGACTCGCGTTGTTGTCAGGGTAGTGCTGCAAGGAACTGTTGCTGGGGAGTGTCAGGTAGAACATGATGAAGGAAGACGTTGTTACTGTGCCAAGGGTGGATCAATGGAAGGATTAGGAAGCACGTAGCCGAGACAACTTCCCAGTAGGGCCACCCACAAGTTATCCGGTCCGTGTCCACGCATCAGATTGAACAGAGACACTCCAATCACCACATAAATAAGGAGCATCTGGCAAAGGAAGACAATCTCGCTCCGAGGGACACGACGTCCAAATACACGCCACAGCTTGGATGTTCTTGGTCGCTTAACAACACTGTCTGGTTCATCCAGAGGCGTATTAATCTTCTGAGTTTCCTCCATCAGAACCACAGAAGCTAGTCCGTGTAGTGGGTCAGTGCCGTCTGTGGAATCCAAGAATTGAATGACGGATCATAGCCGAGCCATTTGACTAAATACTCTTTCTGTTTGCCTTTTCCAGGGCGTTGTTCCAAAACAGCTTCAATGCGGTATATTTCTTTCTCCCCCACTTTCTGCAGTTCCTGTTCATAAAACGTCCCCAGCAGCTCTTCTCCGTGATCATCTTTCAGCACATAGGTCACAGGTGTGGTTGACTGAACTTGACTGATGGTAAAGAGTTCCTCTGTCCAAGAAGGCATATAACCTTTCTTAAAGACTCTTCTCGTCTTGCTGATTCGCACACGGTCTCCTATATTCAGTTTAGGTGGTTTGGAGACAGTTGGAGCACCATACAACCGTTGCCACACTTCCTCCTGATTAGCGATGGTTACGTCAGCAGGAGCCTTCTTAATACTGCGGTGGTAGGAATGATTGTAACCACGCACCAGCTTAGGCAAGACTTCCACATACCTCACTGAACTTGTTCTGGTGAAATACCTCCACAGTTTGTCTTTCAAGGTACGGTTGAAGCGCTCCGCCATTGAGGCTTTAATGTCATCATTTTCTGTCACAAAAAAGTGTACCTTTGTTTTGTCCAAAAAATCCTGAAACACCTTGTTTTTAAATTCGCTACCCTTATCTGTTTGCAGTCTCAGGGGTTGACGACCTCGGGCAAAAATGTCTTTGAAGGTTGTCACCAGAGAGGTCCCTGTTTTGTCCTTCAAAGGCACCACCCATGCGTGTTTGCTCAGCACATCAATACATGTGAGTAGGTAGGTAAACCCGTCATTGTCTTTTCTCAGCGCTCTCACATCAATCAAATCTGCTTGCCACTGGTGATCTATGCCACCCACGATAATACGACGGCGAGCAAACTTTCGCCGCACAGGTTTGTGTAGTGTATAGGTGTCTTGAAAAGTCAACCACTTTTCAACTTGTTTTTGTGCTTGTCTGGTGGCTCTTCTCAAGGCCTCCACACCACCCAAACTTCCAGGGAGTTGACTTCCATAATATCGACGTCGCAGTTTCTCCTTGACTTTACTTTCCACTGGCATTCTGATCAAGAATAAGATAGCCACGTCCTCTTCTTGGGGGCTGGAGAAGGGAATGCTACTCTTTCTGCAGAAGGAGATGCTGAGGAAGGAGTCACAATTCTTCTTCTTCTTCTTTTTGTCTTGGTGGGTGGTCTTCCTCTATCACCCCCCTCGCTGTGCATCCACTCCCATCGCCCTGTGTGACCAATGAGTTCACGAGGGGCATTAACCGCTTTTAAACCTTTTGCAAACACTTCCCACCCTTGAGGATCAGGTGCATTTTTACGGTAACGAAGAGCATCATTCACCAGATCAGCCATGTTGGTTCCTGCTACTGTCTGTCCCTGGTACACGAGCTGCCCTTGATCATTCCACTTGATGTCAGAACTGTCCTTGGTTATATCCAAAAGCAACTGAGCCTTCTTCTTCAAGGTTTTCGGCACACTCTCCAACACTCGTTGTTCTATCCTAGCTAGGTCCTGAGTTTTCTCGGCCTCATTCAGTTCTGTCAAAGGTTGTTTTGCTGGTGGTGATAGCTCCACTCTTCCAAGAGGTTTGTCTTTGTAGTGACTAAAACGATTCAAAAACCGCCACAAGACTTGTTGGTAGGAGTCTGCTTTTTCATGTTTGTCCACATCCTTCTCGTCTAAAATGCCCCGCATCACTTGATCCATGTCCTTCAAACTTTGTGATGTTGCATCAGGTACTGGAGGTCCACCTGCAGAGTCCCGCAAAGAGTCCAACACGCGTGGCTCAATCAAAATCATCTTTTTGGTATGGTCCATCGCATCAGAGACCCAGGGTCCCGAGCAAGCCAGATACAATGCCTAGCACAGGGTTCAAAAGAGCCTGAAGAAATCCGCCTTTCTGCAGGATTTGCTTTCGATGTTTGACAGATGTTGTTTTTTTGGCTAAGACCCGTAGGTTCTGTTTGTGTCGAGACAACCGTTTCTTCTGTGCGGGCGTCAGCTGCACATGGCCTTTTAAGATGTTTAGGGAGCACTCGCACAACGCATGGATCAAATCTGGAGAAGCTCCTTTCAACACGGCCTTAATCACGGCAGGTTTAGCCCCACACAACATCCGCAACATGGGTACATTTCTCTTCAGGCGTGCAGACATGGTTATTTTTGAAGGTACACCACGGGGTGCTCTGGCGGGAAAACTTTTGTCCTCAGACGAAGATGATCGGGTGTCTCTTGTCGCAAGTCAAACAGCAAATAACCGTGAGGCATAGAAGTCGCATCTTTAAATGCCTCTTGCACATACTTTAGCTTCCCAGGGTACATCTGCTTGGCCAGATGGGTGATCTGTGAAGCATCTCGTGGGTTTTTAAACACCACCAGGTAGTGACTGTTCAAACTGATCGTCCTCTGTTCTTTGTTCTTTCCAAACAGGTTCTGTACAATATACATCACACTCAGATTCCGATGATGACTTCCTTTGGTGAATAGTTGTGTGATCTTGTCGTTGGTCTCACTCATCAAATCATCAACGATGACCAGTCGCCTCTTGTGCCCTGCCCACTGTTCCACGTCGGGTAAACCCTCCACAAACGTCACATGTCTCATCTCATTGTAACCAGACTGCCACGCTCCATAACACCAAATCAATTCCTCTGGAGGGGGTGTCATCATATCTTGCAAGTGATTCAAATATTGTTTGACAAAATGAGTCTTCCCACTCCCTGTGGGACCGGCAATCACACAGGTAAAAGGATGTTTCCACCTTGGATCCATTTTCACATACTAAACTAAGATCCTATCCTTATCTTTATTTATTAGCTCTAAACAAACACACAAAAAAACAAAAAAAACAAAAAAACATCTACTTTAAATTTTATATTCAAAACTAACTAGTTATGTTAGTCTTTTTTTCTACCATCCAATACACACACACACACACACACACACACACACGCATACCCACACACACTCACACACACACACACACTGTCACACACACACTGTCACACACACACACACACACACACACACTCACACACACACACACACACATACACTGTCACACACACACACACACACACTCACACACACACACACACATACACTGTCACACACACACACACACACACCACACACTCATTCACACACACACACTTTCTCTGCGCTTCGCGGAGCCCTCTCTCTTTAATAGCTATGTAGTTTGGTGCCCTGTCAGGGGGGTGTCAGAGTAAGGCAATTAAACGGTATCCCTGCGCTTCGCGGAGCCCCGTCTCCGGTAAACCTCCAGAGGGGGTCATTGGGTGCTTACGCCTGAGTTATTGCACCACAGAGACGCAAGACCTAAACATGTTAGAACTTGTTGATTGGTCAGCACCTAAAAATAGAAACGCGTAGTTAGAATACGGCGGTGATGCGGGCAAAGAGAGGTATAAATAAGCTTCTTCTGGGGCTAACTCTTGAGTGTCTCTTCGACTTTACAAGTGGGTGGTGGTGAACAAAAAACTATGGCGACCAACAGCAGCAGCAGCAGTGACGCTGACTCAACGCCACAACCAGCCTCAACAGTTTTGGTAAGTTGATTTTGTTTTTGTAAAGATAAAAAAAATAAAGGTAGAGTGTTACTTTTTTTCTCAGACATAGCTTTTTAGAAAAATAAATGTTTTTATGTAAGATGTTTTTTTTTTATATTGTTTTTTTGTAGCTCAGACATCGTTTTTTTTATTGCAGCGTAACCAATGCCCGCACTGTGGACAGGTTTTTACACAGACCAAAAACCTTAACGCTCATGTTAACGAAGCCCATAACAAAGCCAGACCTTTTCTCTGTGCTATGTGCGGCAAGTCGTTTAGCAGAAAACACGGCCTTGCTCGTCATGAAAACTCAAACAAAAACTGTCAAGATGCCGCGAGTCGGACACCTCCACCACCAGTGCCGACAGGCGGACAGAAAAGAAAAAGTTCGCCTTCACAGGATGCCCCTCCCCCCAAAAAGGGATTAAACAAACGAAGTCTAGAAAAAGAAAAAATCAAAAAGTTACCTTTTGAAGAAAGACAAATGTACGAAAAGCATTGGAATTCTGTTAAAACTCATAAGCGGCCTGGTAAACTTCAGTCAACCTATACCATTCTCTGGAACCCTTGTTCTGATTTCCCTGATTGGGACGAGTCGCTTCTTGATCTGTTCCATGAACAAAACAAGCGCTTCAAAATCAATTTTTCTCACTCTTTTCTTCTCAAAAACAAAGAGTCGGGTGACTTGTCTTTCTTTCATGCCTCAGTCAATAACCACTCTGTCTTACAACGACCGCGCCTGATCAACTCAAAGCAGGACTTTCTTTCTTTTCTCGGTGAAATCAGTGACCATGACATTCTAGAACAAGTTAGACTCGAACGCCCAAACTCTCGGTATGCTGTTCACAGCATCATGTCTTCCAGTTTCTATGTCACGCCTTTGACTGACTTTCCTATCGGTTGTGCCTGTGGTAGTCTACCTGACTACATCACAAACACACCGTTCTTGCACAAACTCCAAAAAGACGCGCGTCATCATTTTCCTTATACTGATGGTCTGTGTCTCTTTCGCTGTCTTGCTTTGCACAAAGGAGCCTCGCGTCATTCTTTGCAAAAACCCACAAAAACCTTGTTCAAACAGTGGGCCGGACATTCTCCCCCTGTCCACTTTCCGGGGGTCACTTTGTTTCAACTTGAGTCGATTGAATCTGAATTTAAGGTGAACATAGATGTGTTTGAGTTTGATGAGAACCAAACACCTGTCTGTCTCGTTCCTCTGCGTCGTAGCGCTTACAAACATTCTGGCGTTATGCGTCTCTTGCGTTACAAAGACCATTTCATGTACATTTTAGACATTGATAAACTCGGTCATGCGTTGGCTTGTTCCAAATGCGGGAAACTCTGGTCGTCTTTGTCTCAAATGAATCGACATGAACAGACTTGTCAGGGTGAGGGTTCAAAAGAAACCTTGAAAGGCGGGGTTTACTCACCACCTCAAAACATTTTTCAGCAGCTACAAAGCCACGGTGTTCAGGTAGCTACAGATTTTGTTTTTCCCTACAGAGCGACTTTTGATTTTGAGGTGTTTTTTTGACACAGATAACTTGCCACAAACAAAATCAGCTGAGTCAAACTGTACACAGTATACAGCAAAACATATTCCTCTTTCTGTTTCTGTATGCAGTAATGTTCCTCATTTCACAGAACCAACCTGTTTTGTGAGTAAAGGTGACTCTCAAGAACTAGTGGATAGCATGGTTAACTACCTAGAACGTATCTCTGAAGCCTCCTGCGCCCTTCTTTGTGAAGAATTTAAAGATGTGTTTGACCAGTTGACTGAGATCGAAGAGACACAACAACAAGAGACAGATAGCCTCAACATCCCCGTAGAAAGACTCAGACAGAAATTATATGAGTATTTACAAGAACTGCCTGTCGTAGGTTTCAATTCTTCTCGCTACGATCTGAATGTGATCAAACCTTTTCTCATTGAAAAGTTTGTCAAAGACAAAACAGCCCATAACGATCTTCCAAAAGACGAAAGTCAAACAGACCCTGTTTTTGAACCAGATGGTTTTGATACCGTGTGTGAAGAAGAAGAAGAGGAAGAGAAAGAAGAAGAAGAAGAAGACAAAGAAGTCAAAACAGAGGGAAAAAAGAAGGCCCCTAAAAGACCCCCTTTCAAGTTTGTTGTTAAACGAAACAACCAGTATATGTGTCTTTGTACAGACAAACTTCGGTTTCTCGACATCAACAATTTTCTTGCGCCAGGTTTTAGTTATTCCAAGTACCTCAAGGCGTTCGGTGTCGAAGAGGAAAAGGGTTTTTTCTGCTATGAATACGTCACTAGTCTAAGTACACTAGATGAAAGAGAACTCCCACCCCATGCAGCTTTTTTTAGTAAGCTCAAAAACTCAAATATTTCTGATACAGAGTACGCTTTTTGTCAGTGTGTGTGGGCTGAAAACAAAATGATGACTTTGAAGGATTTTTTGGTGTGGTACAACAACCTAGATACAGGGCCGTTTCTGGTTGCTTTGCAGCATCAGATTAGTATGTACGCTAGTCTGCGAGTTGATTTGCTGAAAGACGGTATTTCTGTCCCCGGTGTGACACTGAAGTATCTGTTTGACACGTTGTCTTCAGATACCTACTTTTCACTTTTTAACGAAAAACAAAAAGACGTTCACGCACTTTTGCGAAAGAACATTGTCGGGGGTCCGTCTATTGTCTTTCACAGATACCACGAAAAAGACAAAACATACATTCGTGGTAATCAAGACAAGCCGGTACAGTCTGTTCAGGGATTTGATGCAAATGCGCTGTATTTAGCTGCACTCATGCAAGACATGCCCACAGAGCACCCTGTCATTCGTAGAAAAGAAAACGCTTTTAAAGCGGAAAAAACAGATCCCTACGGTCAGCTAGCTCGGGAATGGTTGGAGTGGGTCATGGCATCAAAACAGATCCATCTCCAACATAAGTTTAACGCGAAAGAGAAGGCCCTTGGTCGAAAAAAGATTAGGGTTGATGGATGGGATGCCGCAAATCAAATTTGCTATCAGTTTCACGGATGTTTGTTCCACGGGCATGACTGTTCTGTGACCGCCGGTAAAACGTCTAACCCTGTCACCGGAAAAACACTAGTTGAACTCAGAGAACATACAACCAACATCACCAAATACCTACGTGAGGAAGTGGGTGTGACTGTCGTCGAAAAATGGGAGTGTGAATGGCACGCAGACAAAAAACAAAACACCTCCATTCAGACTTTTCTACAAGATCGTTTTCCGACACTTAAACCCTTCCGGCATCCTTCTACCATCACAGATCAAACTGTCTTAGACGCGGTGCAAAACAAAACTTTGTTCGGGTTGGTACAGTGTGATATTTATGTACCTGATCATCTAAAAGAACATTTCAGTGAAATGCAGCCTATTTTCAAAAATGAGTCTGTCAGCCGAGAACAGATCGGGGATTTTATGAAAGACTACGCTGAAAAACACAAGCTCTTATCTCAACCACGCCGCACACTTGTTGGGAGTTACCACGGTGAACAAATTCTGCTAGCCACACCCCTCTTGTTTTGGTACGTGCAGCACGGGTTGGTTGTTAAAAACATCACGCTGATCGTGGAGTATCAACCCAAAACCTGTTTCCGTCAGTTTGGTGACAGCGTTTCAAACGCAAGACGAGCAGGGGACCAAGACCCATCAAAAGCTATCTTAGCTGAAACTTTCAAACTGCTCGGTAACTCAGCCTACGGGAAAACCTTAACTAACGTGGCCAACCATCGTGATATTCATTACGTTTTGTCTGATGAGGCCTCAAAACTGATCAACAATGGTCGTTTTCAAAAACTAACAGAAGTAACAGATTCTGTCACTGAAGTAGAGATGGCTAAAAAAAAAATCAACTGGTCACTTCCCTCTCAGATTGGTTACTTTGTTTACCAGTACGCTAAACTACGCATGTTGGAGTTTCATTTTGATTTTCTAGATAAGTTTGTGTCCAGAGCCGACTACCAGCTTTTGGAAATGGATACAGATTCTCTATACATGGCGCTTAGCGCTTCAACGTTAGAAGAGGTAGTTCGTCCTGAACTACGAGAGCAGTTTTACCAAGTGTATAACCAATGGTTCCCTGCACAAGCCTGTGACCAACACGAGGCAGCCTTCCAAAACACCCGTTTAGCTAACGCCCCATGGGACCCGACTCTCTGTCAGGCCTGTACAGCGCGTGTCCACTATGACAAACGAACACCCGGTCTCTTTAAAACCGAATACCAAGGAAATGCGTTTATTGGTCTGTGTTCTAAAACCTACTTTTGTGAGGGGGACAGTGGAAGTAAATTTAGTTCAAAAGGTTTAAACAAAAACCAAAACAAACTGACAAAAGAGTCTTACCAACAGGTGCTTCTAACGCAAGAAAGTGGTGGCGGTACAAACACGGGTTTCAAGACAGACGGAAAGTCTATGTTCACGTATTCCCAAACCAGAAAGTCACTCTCGTTTTTCTACATCAAGCGTGTGATCGCTTCTGATGGTGTTTCAACCCTACCTACATCCGTCTAACGGGTCTCTTTCTTTTTTGACTGTGATACCCGTCTAATGGGGCTCTTTCTTTTTTGACTGTGATACCGCCGCCTGTGATATGGTTAACATTCCAATACCAAACAACTTTGTCGTTTTTGTAAATAAATTTTATAAGACATGTTTTGCTTCTGTAAATAATGCTCGTATTGTTTAATCCCAAAAACCCCCAATGTGGCTTTGACATACCATGTCAAAACGGTCCCAAGCCCGTGAAAACACAGAGGGAGGGTCAATTACTGTCAGTACTCCAACTGCGATAAGCACCAATAAAAAAAACAGCAGTAATTGACCCTATGGGGGCAATTACTGCTTTTTATTGGTGCTTACCCCACCTGGAGTGGTCATTAGTACCGAGCAACAGGTACAGGCACATGAAATCACATGACAAAATATAAAACGCAATAAACCGTTTATCCGCAATATCTCCTTATCACTACTTAAACACAGGCACCTTAACCTATAACCTTCTATCAAAATACGGCTGCGCGGCTGCGCAGCTGCGCAAATAAAAGGGGTCTGAGGCATACCTCTTTCCTACTACTCACCTCTCACAGAGCACAGCATAAGAATGTCTTTTGGGGCACAACACATCACGTCTAACATGAAAGTCGCAGCCAGCTACGGGAAGAACTGAGTCTTCAACCTACTCTTGAACGCGTCAAGAGAGGGGCTCTGGCGAAGCTCAAGCGGCAGGGAGTTCCAGACGGAGGGGCCCGCGGAGGGAAATGCACGCTGACCACTGCAGCAGATGCAAGTTTCGAGCGAGGGATGTGAAGGCGGAGTGGGTCAGCAGCAGAACGAAGGGGAAACAACTTGAGCACTTTTCCGGAGTGTGTACTGTTCGCAAGAACCGCTTCCAAAAATATATGTGTTTACACTCACACACCCGCGCGCGCGATTAATGTTGGTTCTTCGATCTCCAACTCTTCTGTTCCAACTTTTTTAATTTCTTTATCTAAAAGTCTGTGCAAAACGAGTGCCGAAAAAAAGATAATAAACATTCTGGCCAATCAACGACGAGAATAGCTCGAAAGTCCGCGCGGAATTCCGGGCGTAATTGCGCGCGTCGTTGGCCGATTTGGCGTTCCATAGTCTTCTGTATGGTCTGCGCTATAATGGTCTTCGGATTTGCTCTTGAGTAAAAGTCTGATTTTTGTGTACAATCCAAGAAAGGTTATTGTATTTTACTGTCGAGAAAAAGTCGTCTGTTTTTGTATTGAGGAAAGGTCTTCTGTTTTGATATATAGGAATGATCTACTTTGCCTTTGAGGAAAGATCTAAAAACTATTTACTTTTGAGGAAAGTTCTCTTGTTTCGCCATCGAGGAAAGGTCTTCCAGCATAAAAGAAAGGTCTCTGGTTTACTGTTGTGTGTGTGTGTGTGTGTGAGTGTGTGTGAGAGAGAGAGAGAGAGAGAGAGAGAGAGAGAGAGAGAGAGAGAGACAGAGACAGAGTGAGAGAGAGAGAGAGAGTGAGGGAGAGAGAGAGTTAGAGTGAGTGAGTGTGAGAGAGAAATAGAGAGATTTTTGTTTGTTTGTTTGTTTGCTTAACGCCCAGCCGACCACGAAGGGCCATATCAGGGCGGTGCTGCTTTGACATATAACGTGCGCCACACACAAGACAGAAGTCGCAGCACAGGCTTCATGTCTCACCCAGTCACATTATTCTGACACCGGACCAACCAGTCCTAGCACTAACCCCATAATGCCAGACGCCAGGCGGAGCAGCCACTAGATTGCCAATTTTAAAGTCTTAGGTATGACCCGGCCGGGGTTCGAACCCACGACCTCCCGATCACGGGGCGGACGCCTTACCACTAGGCCAACCGTACCGGTATAGAGAGAGATGAGAGAGAGAGATATATATATATATATATATAGAGAGAGAGAGAGAGAGAGAGTAAGAGAGAGAGAGAGTGTGTGTGAGACAGAGACAGAGACAGAGAGAGACAGAGTCAGAACACCAACACAAACAAACTCTGCATCTCAGCCCCGCGGTGACGTTCAAGGAACATTCTTTTACGTCACTTCCTGAAGGGGAGATAACAGAGAAGTGTTTGCCTTGTTAAAGCTCGTGCTAATAGGTTGGCGAAGCAAATGAATGACTTTACAACCCTTGCCGCCAGCTTTAATTGCCAGTGTAGACAGTCTTATGAGCTGCTGCTCAGAAACCCGTCTGTGTATTGGAAACGGAAGACCACTTCAGCAGTTAATATTTTGTCTGTCTTGTCAGTATGTCGTTCCAGTGGATCATCATCTTGCAATTTGAAAAGGAAGTGGGTGGCGGGGATAGCCAGTCTGTGTGTGTGTGTGTGTGTGTGTGTGTGTGTGTGTGTGTGTGTGTGTGTGTGTGTGTGTTAGTATGTCCTTTCAGTGGATTATCATCTTGCAATTTGAAAAGGGAGTAGGTGGCGGGGATAGCCAGTTTGTGTGTGTGTGTGTGTGTGTGTGTGTGTGTGTGTGTGTGTGTGTGCGGTGTGTGTGTGTGTGTGTGTGTGTGTGTGTGTGTGTGTGACCTCATATTCAAGTTTCAGTCATTATCTTAGAAATTAGCGCATAATTCTCTATTTCGTTTGTCCTTTTTTGGGCCTTTGGACTCTGTGCAGTCGAGCCTGTCAGTAACGACCTCCCAAGGAACCGTCCAGAAGTGGTCGCAATGGACAGACGGTCGCTGATGAAAAGTAGATTATATAGCTTGAGATTTACTGGCCGATGTGACTGCGTGAAAAATTGTGTAAAAAATTCCATCTCACACGGCAGAAATTAATATGTAAAGCGCTTAGAGAACGTCAAGCGCTATATAAATCTCCCATATAAATTAAGTAGAAGTGCAACGCCAAGGCACTGCATACCCCAGCGAAAGACAAACCTCTCTCTTATTCTCTCTCTCTCTCTCTCTCTCTCTCTCTCTCTCTCTCTCTCTCTCTCTCTCTCTCTCTCTCTCAACACACACACACACACACACGAACACACACACACACACACGCACACACACACACACACACACACACACACACACACACACACACGCGCACACACACACACACCCCAAGTTACACTCGTACACACATACACACTCACTCACACGCACTCACTCACTCTCTCACACACACTTCATATGTACACAAAACACACCCCCATACGCACATATAGACAGACGGACATACACACCTTTACAAACAAACACACATACACACACACATACACTTACGCACACGCACATACACACACCCAACCACTCTCTCTCTCTCCCTCTCTCTCTCTCTCTCTCTCTCTTTCTTTCTCTCTTATACAAACAGACACACACCCACACCCACACACACACACACACACACACACACATGTACATACGCACGCATGCACGCACGCACACTCACACACACACCCACATACACACACACACACACACACATTGACTCACACAAATCTCATACACACAAAACACACACTCATACGCACATAGACCGGCACGGTTGGCCTAGTGGTAAGGCGTCCGCCCCGTGATCGGGAGGTCGTGGGTTCGAACCCCGGCCGGGTCATACCTAAGACTTTAAAATTGGCAATCTAGTGGCTGCTCCGCCTGGCGTCTGGCATTATGGGGTTAGTGCTAGGACTGGTTGGTCCGGTGTCAGAATAATGTGACTGGGTGAGACATGAAGCCTGTGCTGCGACTTCTGTCTTGTGTGTGGCGCACGTTAGGCTATATGTCAAAGCAGCACCGCCCTGATATGGCCCTTCGTGGTCGGCTGGGCGTTAAGCAAACAAACAAACAAATACGCACATAGACAGACTGACACACACACCATTACAAACACACACATATACACACTCATACACACACACAAACTCATGCACACACACACATTCACACACTCTCCCTCCCTCTCTCTCTCTCTCTCTCTCTCTCTTTCTTACACACACACACACACACACACACACACACACACACACACACACACACACACACACACACACGAGTACAGACTCGTGCACGCGCGCCCACACACACACACACTCACACACACACACACACACACACACACACACACACACACACACACACACACACACACAGTAACACTAACACATGTCGTCATGTGCACAAAATGAACACACACACACCGCGCGAGAGAAAAAAGACTACAGGGAGGCATGACGTCATGATGCATTAATTGACGTCAAAGACTTTCGACCGTGACGTAATCTTCTTACGCGAGCTTTATCCATAGACTTGGAAACTACGGAATTTCTACACGTCCAAAGCGGCCTTGGGTGGCGTTTGCTAAAAAATGGGGGCGCCTATTGCACCCACCGTATTTGTTTTAGTATGGTTCCAATTTTTGGTGAACTTCCATCTTCAACTGTAGCCCCTAGCCGGGCACAAAGAATCCTTCTTTATCCCAGCGAAGCTGGAGGTATCCCACGACTTGAGAAATTTTCATACCGATAATACATGATAAAGAAGGATTCTTTGTGCCCGGCTACGGGCTACAGTTGAAGATGGAAGTTCACCAAAAATTGGGACCATACTAACAAAATTACGGTGGGTGCAATAGGCGCCACCATTTTTTGAGAAAACGCCACCCAAGGCTGCTTTGGACGGGTAGAAATTCCGTAGTTTCCAAGTCTATGGATAAAGCTCGTGTAAGAAGATTACGTCACGGTCGAAAGTCTTTGACGTCAATGAATACATCATGACGTCATGCCTGTAGTCTTTCTCTCTCGCGCGGTGTGTGTGTGTGTGTGTGTGTGTGTGTGTGTGTGTGTGTGTGTTTGTGTGTGTGTGTGTTCATTTTGTGCACATGTGTTAGTGTTACTGTTTGTGTGTGTATGTGTGTGTGTGTGTGTGTGTGTGTGTGTGTGTGTGCGCGCGCGCGTGAGTCTGTACTCGTGTGTGTGTGTGTGTGTGTGTGTGTGTGTGTGTGTGTGTGTGTAAGAAAGAGAGAGAGAGGGAGAGAGAGTGTGTCTGTGAATGTGTGTGTGCATGAGTTTGTGTGTATGTTTGTGTGTGTATGAGTGTGTATATGTGTTTGTTTGTAAAGGTGTGTGTGTCAGTCTGTCTATGTGCGTATTTGTTTGTTTGTTTGCTTAACGCCCAGCCGACCACGAAGGGCCATATCAGGGCGGTGCTGCTTTGACATATAACGTGCGCCACACACAAGACGGAAGTCGCAGCACAGGCTTCATGTCTCACCCAGTCACATTATTCTGACACCGGACCAACCAGTCCTAGCACTAACCCCATAATGCCAGACGCCAGGGGGAGCAGCCACTAGATTGCCAATTTTAAAGTCTTAGGTGACCCGGCCAGGGTTCGAACCCACGACCTCCCGATCACGGGGCGGACGCCTTACCACTAGGCCAACCGTGCCGGTCTATGTGCGTATGAGTGTGTGTTTTGTGTGTATGAGATTTGTGTGAGTCAATGTGTGTGTGTGTGTGTGTGTGTGTGTGTGTGTGTGTGTGTGTGCGTGCGTGCATGCGTGCGTATGTACATGTGTGTGTGTGGGTGTGGGTGTGTGTGTGTGTGGGTGTGGGTGTGTATCTGTTTGTTTAAGAGAGAAAGAGAGAGAGAGAAAGAGAGAGAGAGAGAGAGAGAGAGAGAGAGAGAGAGAGAGAGAGAGAGAGAGAGAGTGGGTGGGTGTGTGTATGTGCGTGTGCGTAAGTGTATGTGTGTGTGTATGTGTGTTTGTTTGTAAAGGTGTGTATGTCCGTCTGTCTATATGTGCGTATGGGGGTGTGTTTTGTGTGTATGAAGTGTGTGTGAGAGAGTGAGTGAGTGAGTGTGTTTGTGTGGACGTGTGTAACTTGGGTGTGTGTGTGTGTGTGTGTGTGTGTGTGGGTGTGTGTGGGTGTGTGTGTGTATCATGTGTGTGTTCGTGTGTGTGTGTGTGTGTTTGAGAGAGAGAGAGAGAGAGAAAGAGAGAGAGAGAGAGAGAGAGAGAGAGAGAGAGAGAGAGAGAGAGAGAGAGAGAGAGAGAGAGAGAGAGAGAGAGAGAGAGAGAGAGAGAGAGAGAGGTTTGTCTTTCGCTGGGGTATGCAGTGCCTTGGCGTTGCACTTCTACTTAATCATGTAGGCCTATTATCGGTATGAACATTTCTCAAGTCGATTACAGTATGAAAAGCGTTCGAGGGATACCTTCAGCTTCGCTGGGATAAATAAATAGATTAACAACTTCGCCAAGGATCTTTACAGGGTGGTCGCAATGGGTAGGTGATCGTTATCGAGAGGTGGTCGACAGGACAGGTTTCATCCATAAAAAAAATTACAATTAATTACGAGTTAATTTAACGTACATTGTCGACATTAAACTAATATGACTTATTATTGTGCTGTGGAGGCCTAATGGAGTACACGATGGTAAGCGTGCCTTAAATGAGAAAAAACGGCTACTCTGTGCCACTAACAACTACAGAATGCGTACTGCTGATTATGGAAACCGCAATAAACGATGTTCGGAAATAAACTCCGTCAGGGTTGTATGGGTTGCGTAAGAGTGAATACCCTTGCTTTTTACTCGGACAAACATTGGAGGGGCCAATCACTAGCGAGGGGTGTGTCGGAAACACGGGGACAGGAGCACGTGTGGAGTTATTTGTCTGAGGAAAAACAAGGGTATTCACTCTATCGCAACCCATACAAACCCGACGGAGTAATTTCCGAAAACGGTCTTTTGCAGACTTTCCCGAACTTCAAGGACAATGCAAAACTGTCCAAAATGTTTTGTTCGTTCTTGTTTTTCCCCCTTCTTGTTTTTGTTCTTTTATTCATCGGGTGGTCTCTCTTGTTTGCTTGCCAGTCTTATATATTCTAAGGTACACAGTCGAGTCGCCGGGCTGTTTAGCATGTATCTAATAATAATAACTCTGCTCATTTAGACATCCCCCCTTCTCTCCCATAAAAAAAAACAAAGTCGAGAAAAAACATTGGTTGTGAAATTCGTCCAGGTCTTCCACCTCCTTCTTTTTGCTTATGCAACTATCGCAGTAAAGATATACCCTATAGCTGTCCTTCTTTCTCTGCTCATACAACTATCACCGTAAAATAAAGATCGCCGCCCCCCCCCCCCCCCTCTCTCTCTCTCTCGCTCATATTTTCTGCCATGCCCCGGTCACCTTTTTTACAGGGGGTATCGGTGCGCCGTTACACCGGAACGTCGCCCCACTATGTCGTGGTATGTGCGGTGCAGCCGGTGTGTCTATACAAGACGTCTCCACGTCAAAATAAATCTGCCCACCATTCGGACTCGACACCGTTTTCTGTAGTTTCGGCTAGCGCAAAGCAAAGTCTTTGCTTTTGTGTGTATGTGTGTGTGTGTGTGTGTGTGTGTGTGTGTGTGCGTGTGTGTGTGTGTGTGTGTGTGTGTGTGTGTGTGTGTGTGTGTGTAGTGTGTGTGTGTGGTGTGTGTGTGTATGGTGTGTGTGTGGTTGAGAGTGGACGTTGGGGGGGCCGAGACAAACTTTCTTGGCCACTTTGTCCGTGTGGGTGAGACATGAAATGGACTGTGAATGCTTGTGGAACACGAAGTGAATATTGCGAGTTTATGGCTCAGTGAGTAAGACCTTTGGAATGAAGCGTATAAGGTGGAGAAAAAAATGACAAACCTGAATGACTTGGTAAAAAGGAAGATTGATGCTAAGAACAAGCAAGCAAGCAAGCAAGCAGACAAACAAGCAACAAATTACAAGCAAACAAAAGTAGAAACAAAAAACAAACAAACAAGCAAACACGCCTATAAATAAACATACAAACGAACACACAAACGCTGACAGCAACCCGTGATCTTAAAATGACCTTGACCCTGTACACGCACACTTTAGATCTAACAGGCATACATTAATGCTGCAAATTTGATAACATTACTCCAATAAATTTAGACTAGAATAGAACACTCTATAGTCTCTGGTGGGAACTAAAAAAGAGAAGGGACGGACGAAGCAAAAAAGAAGGGAAGACGAACAACTGGTAGCGTGCAAGACGAGCATGGCGGACGGACAGACGGCGAACGGACACCAACTAAAAGCAATACTACTTTGGAACCCCCGTTTTAAGACCCCTGATTTCAGGCTTCCTCCCTTTTGAGACCTTGTCTCAGAAGATTTTCTCATCATATTGTCTGTGACAAGTTTACCTCCTTTTTAAGAATCAAAAAACAAGAAAGGTAAGTTGTTGGAACGTTGGTATTGACAAAATTACGTCACAGGCACAAATATGTCGACCCCACGGTCTTAAAGTGAACAGACAAACAAATATTACAATACATAGAATAAATAAATATTGTCAATAACAACGTTCCAACAACTAACCTTTCTTGTTTTTTGATTCTGAATTTTGGAACGTTGGCAGTCTTTTTGTTTTTGGATCTCCTTTTTAAGACCCGAATCCCTCTGGGTTTTTGTTTTAGGTTTTCAAAGGGGGGTTCCACTGTATTTCACAATTCCCAAGATCAAGCTTCCGGAATTCGTCTATTGGTTGTGAAAGTATCCATGGCCAATACATTGAACAAATTCGTCCGATGTGTTATTTTGCGCTAATCACATACAAATCTATGCCGAATTGCATCAGTCGATGTCAAGGTACATGCAGCCACAGGGAGGACGTCAGCCGACTTTGTTTATCTCACATAAACTCATTACTGACTATTCCCCCTTCCCTCCAAAGTGCTGCTGATCGAACTTCAGACCATTTATTTCACTTATGGAGTCTAATTTGTGACGCAAAAATGGTATTTTGACTTTGAAATTAGCTTCAACACTAAATATTTCTTTTTTTTATTCAAGGGACGTAACCGCTCGGTGCGTTTTCGAATAAATCGAATTTGGGGTAAAATCGATCGAATTACATAAAAAATGTGCTTCAGTTGCAAGATCTTGACATGCTTTTCTCCCTCAAGATGATTGTACCGCTTGAAATTGGCGGAGAAACATTCAGTCAAAGATAATTTTGGCTGACGCCTGGCTGACGTCCTCCCGATAGCTGCATGTATGTCAAGGTAGCGTCAAATATGGCCGTACATTTCGACAGAAGCTCTGTACAGTGGAACCCCCGGTTTGAGACCTCCACAATTCTGAGAAAATCAAGTCTTAAAATGCAGGGAGTGTTAAAATGGGGGTAAAATGACAGAATTTATGAACAGAAGATCTGAGAAACAGAGTCTTAAAAGGGAAGGAGTCTTAAAAGGGGGTACCACCGGTGAACGATATCAAATAAGAGTCAAAGTTACCAGCGCCTGTGGTTTTGTGGTTTTGGCTAAAGGACCACAGCGGTTTGCACGGACTGGGTGACCCCTCGTGGCACGCGACATGGTTTGGGGCAGGCGAGTCACTGCGTCTTGGCATGACAGCCAATGAACAACACAATGCGACCACACGGCAAAGCCGTACCGGTAAAGAAATCTATCACAGGGGCTTGTGGACTGATTAGACTCGCCAATTAAAGAAATGACAATGATAATAATGTTTAAACAAAAAGAGACCAAAACAAAAGTAAACATGTTTGGTATATTTTTTAATCAATATTTCGTCGGCTTGTCGCCGCTTTCGTCAGGATGGTAAAAAGCAAGAAATAACGGCATAATGTTCATGAAATCCGAAAGAAACAAACTGCTAACGATCCCAACTCAAGAATAAAGACGTTATTTGGGATAACTGTACACAGTGTTTGGCAGACGAGTTGGAGACATTGCATCTCGATGCAATCCGAATCATTGTAGGTGCAGTACGTGGCACAAGCCACCAAAAACTGTATAACGAATCGGGTTTTGTGCCCCTGAAAGAAAGGCGACGTCGTCATAAACTTTTGCTGTATTATAAAATTGTAAATCGTTTAACCCCAGAATATTTATATTCCAAACTGCTGGTCCTGGTTTCCGATGTAAATCCTTACCACAGACGACGCCCTCTTGAACGTAAGGTTCCATTGTGCAGAAGTGAGTTATATAAATCTTCATTTTTTCCTTCAACGACAGCTTTGTGGAATAATCTTCCAGAAAATATACAACAAACGCAGTCAGTTGGTGAATTTAAAAGGTATTTGACCGATGGAGATGTTGTTGTTCCACAGTATTATTATTTAGGCAACCGCCAGGCACAGGTATTTCACAGCAGGTTGAGATTAAACATGAGCGATTTGCAACAAGACTTAGTTAACCGACACCTCTCTGATAATTTAGAATGTACGTGTGGAGCATGCCCGGAAGATTCTGAACATTTCTTGTTACACTGTCCAAAATTTAAAGAACATAGAACCATTTTATTCAATAGTCTGCCAACACACGTTCTAGACTGCAAAACACTCTTGTTTGGAAATACTGATTTAACTGTATCTTTGAACACGAAAATATTCTCTGTTGTACAAGACTATGTTATGTTAACTAATCGCTTCGGCTGATATTATATTAACTGTGCAATTGATGCAGCCAGGCATTCTCTCTCTCCCCCCCCCTCTCTCTCTGTCTCTCTTTCTCTGTCTCTCTCTTCATCTTATTTGTATAAAATATAATGAAAGATTATCAAGATAAGTGTTGCTATGTTTGCTATCGGAATGTGTATTGATTATCATTTCAAGAACGTGTCCATAAGCAATCTGCTTGTTAACGTTCTAAATGTTGTTATTGTTTGAAACGTGTGTATGAAAAATTGAATAATCACGCTTAAACCAATAAAGAATTCGCATAAAGCGATATCAAAGCTTTCAGTCACTCTGTCGGGCTAAACTGCTAAACATCAACACTGAACTCAAAAGTCTTTACCGAGACTAAGTCCTGTCTGACCGAAACTCGTCGACCGAGATAGCATTGTCTCGGTATCATGTTACACAGGGAACCTAATTTGCATAAATCGGATTTTTGTTGCTTGGAACAGTATCAATTCAAACAAAACATATCTATAAATAAAGTTCTGACGGAACAACTTTTAGCCTATGTATGCTGTTGCATTATCGAATTCAATCAAAATTATGAAAACCGAATGAATGAAACAATGTGTTAGCCAAATATCATTCAATTTGATTGCAACAGTGCAACGGTCGCCACGATGCAGCCTCAACCTTTTTTTTTAAAGTCGGATGTGACGACATTAAACGCGTTGATCGAAAAAAACACACACGAGAAAAATGTCTTGGGATATCATCAAGAGGAATTCATATTTACATTTCCATGAAGATCTGTGCAGTAGATTATTGGACATCGTTCTTTACACTCATATGTAAGCCTGTTCGCACGTATGCCCGCCCGCCCGGTGTCACAAACTGAAAACTCTGCCTGAACAATCCCTCTCAATGAGGTCAATGCGCATGCGCTAACATGGGGAGATTAATCAGGTCGTGAACAACATAACCCTAACCCTAACAACCCTAACCCTAACCCTAATCCTAACCCTAACCCTAACCCTAACCCTAACCCTAACCCATGGTTCGTTCGGTCAAAGGGTCGCATTTTTTAAGTCCAAGATTGGCGCATGCGCATTGACAGCATTGAGAGTGATTGTTCAGCAGAGTTTTCAGTTCGTGACAACGGCCCGCCCGTACTCACGCCCGCACCCACGCGACGACACACACACACACACACACACACACACACACACACACACACACACACACACACACACACACACACACACACACACACACACACACACACAAATATATATATATGCGCGCACACACACACACACACACACAAATATATATACACACACACACACACACACGCGCGCGCACGCACACACACACACACACACACACATACACACGCGCACGCACACACGCACACACACGCACACGTGCACGCATGCACGCAAACACACACGCAAGCTCACACACACACACACACACACACACACACACACACACACACACACACACACACGCACACACACACTTTCGCAAGCATACACATACACACACACACACAAAATAACACACACACACACACACACACACACACACACGCACACACACACACGCACGCACACACACACACGAGCAAATATACCCAATTCAATTATCTCTCTCTGTCTGTTGGTAAGCTAAGCGCGTGGGCATGCGTGTTACAGATGCGAGAATGCTCCCTTAAAAAACATAAAACCACAAAGACATTTTGCACGATGTACCAAAAGCATATGACATCAGTTTGACATCTTAATGTCAAGAAAAACACAGGTATGGGGAAAGGTGAATATGCATTTACGTAACTTATATGTTTAATGCAATATACTATGGGATTGCATTTCAACTTCAAAGCTTTGAAATGAAATATTGACCTATAAAAAATCTACCTCAAATTTATATCGCAACAGAAGACATAACTGTGGTTTCATTGTATTTTAAATTACCCCAAAATACTCAATATTTTACGTGTGTTCTGAAAATAAAGCTAAAACATGAAGATCGGTGCAGTATACATTTTTGGACATCGTTCTTTACACCCATATGTAAGTCCGTTCGCCCGCCCGCACTCACGCCCGCACGCACACGTCGACACACACACACACACACACACATACGGACGAGGAGCACCTTAGGTACCGGTCATACGCAGACGGATCTGTGTGACTTCTGTACGTACGAAATCCACATTAGGTACCGTTTGGCTATACACAGTGTGTAACCCGTACGGACGAAGGCGTTAAGTACCTGTTTCCTATACACACTGATGGTTGTGTATAGTGTCAGTAAAGTGTGAATAGGTGAGGATGGAACTTTAACCGTCGATCACTTTACATGTATAACCTCAATTAATATGTTGCATGTTTTGCTTTTGATTTGTATGTTCCTTACTTTGTCATTTTGTTGTTTATGTTTATTTGCTTGTTTGCTTACTTGTCGATTGTTTGCTGGTTCGTTCGTTTACTTTGTTTATTTGTCATGTTGCTTTACTTGTTTATCATTTATTAGACATTTGTATTAGAAGTAAGGACCGGTTGTAAGAAAAGGCGTCACCTTAAACCTCTATCCTTGAAAAATAAAGTTCCATCATCATCATTATCATCTCTCTCTCTCTCTCTCTCTCTCTCTCTCTCTCTCTCTCTCTCTCTCTCTCTCTCTCTCTCTCTCTCTCTTTTTACATTTAGTCAAGTTTTGTCTGTGCCGGTGTGCGTGCGCGTGTGTAGAGCGATTCAGAGTAAACTACTGGACCGATCTTTATGAAATTTGACATGAGAGTTCCTGGGTATGATATCCCCGGATTTTTTTTTCTTTTTTTCGATAAATGTCTTTGATGACGTCATATCCGGCTTTTTGTAAAAGTTGAAGCGGCACTGTCACACCCTCATTTTTGAATCAAATTGATTGAAATTTTGGCCAAGCAATCTTCGACAAAGGTCGGACTTCGGTTTTGTATTTAAGCTTGGTGGCTTAAAAATGTATTAATGACTTTGGTCATTACAAATCTGAAAATTGTAAATAATTGTTTTTTTATAAAACGATCCAAATTTACGTTCATCTTATTCTTCATTATTTTCTGATTCCAAAAACATATAAATATGTTATATTCGGATTAAAAACAAGCTCTCAAAATTAAAAATATAAAAAATTCTGATCAAAATCAAATTTCCGAAATCGATTAAAAAAACAATTTCATCTTATTCCTTGTCGGTTCCTGATTCCAAAAACATATAGATATGATATGTTTGGATTAAAAACACGCTCAGAAAGTTAAAACGAAGAGAGGTACAGAAAAGCGTGCTATGCAGCACAGCGAAACCATCACCGCGCTAAACAGTCTCGTCAGTTTCACTGGGTTTTGCGCGAGCGGCGGACTACGGTCACTGTGAAAAAATGCAGTGCGTTCAGTTTCATTCTGTGAGTTCCACAGCTTGACTAAAATGTAGTAATTTCGCCTTACGCGACTTGTTTTTTTGGGTTTTTTTTAAATTGGAGAAAACCGGTTTCTTTTTTTGTTGGTTTTTTTTGTGTGGTTTGCATGGTTGTTTATACAAAAAGCAATTGAGGAGCCATAGATGGTTACTTTTTTTTTTCCTTTTTTTTTTTTTTTTTTTTTTTTCTTATTCTCGTCCATCCGCTCCCTCCCACCCCCCTCATAATATTCACAAACGTCATATATCACTTCACCTCATCTCGACTTATACATTACTCACAATCTTCTAATGTACATTTTATTTTCCAATAATGATACTATTCAAATCGTATCTATCACCATACTAATATTTACTAATACACATTTTTGCAATCAAAATAATGTGATTAAGTACCTTATTATTTTGGCATATATTACTAGGTTGATAACCAAACAAGACATCGTGTTCTGAGAGGTGCACATTTGATCCTGTATTTCTAAAAATATAATGGACAACATTTTCCCAAAAGCTCGTCAACTTCTCACATTGACAAAAAAAGTGTTCAACATAATCAATGTGTTTACAAAATTTACATAATTTTGTTTCTCTAATTTTTGATTTTATTTAATAATATATTCGTGGGATAAATATTATGTAATATTTTTCATTGTAACAATCGCAATCTTTCTTCTTTTGTACATTTGCTTGCTAACAGCCAATGACTGTGATCTAGTTTAACCTGATATTTATGTAACCAAAATGTAGCAGCGCAAGGCTCGCTGGCTTTAGACTGGACTATCAGCATGCGAATCTTTCTCGAGGGGTTAATGATCACAGGGTTCCGTGTGTCAAGGTCATTATTGTGTTCGCCTGCTCGCGGGCTGGCTGTGTTTTTGCGAAGTGCAAGCGCTCGCACAGCAGTCTTCACTGCGCGGTACTCAAAAAATCTAGAGGGACTGTATCCTTTCTTTGTGCACAGCTGGTTAAAAGGAATCATATCTCCGTTAACCCAAATATCTTTCACCATATCTAAATGCGCTTCTATCCATTTTTTTAAATATAAGCTTTTATTTTTATAAACCACTTTTATATTGTTCCACAAACATTGATCGCCAAAGCGATCTTCTCTCTCATAAATCAATGCTTTATTATGGATTCATTTTAAGAGAACTTCTGTCTAAAAGTTTGATCGAATGCATTCAATACCTTGGTTTTAGTAGTGTTGTGGCTTTAAAACAAAGTAAATTTCTTCCCAATACCTGAAATCGTTGTCCACGGTTCATGTTTTTGTTGTTGAAGTTTTGCTGCCCATGTCAGTAAAAAAGAAGTCTGCATATCGTGGACGTTTATCATGTTAATACCACCTTCTTCCACCACATTACACAATACATTTCGTTTAACTTTTTCAAAGGCTTTTGTATTTGAATACTTCCTTTTCCAGAGAAACCTGAACAAAATATTATTCAACTTATCGATAACTTTAACAGGGGCAAGAAGCGCCTGCATAACGTAAACAAATTGTGAAACTAAGAAGGACTTAATAATACATAATTTGCCGCTTATACTTAAATTTCTTCTTGACCATCTGCAAATGATTTGTTCAACTTTTTCAAGTCTTTTTGGACCAATTTTCCATAATTTCAGAGGCTGGGATGTCATTTTTAAAACTGACTAATTCCCATGATTTTAACCTGGGTATTCCA
>NC_090257.1:19351279-19353779 GCF_037325665.1 Littorina saxatilis
AGTTAATTAACGTACATTGTCGACATTAAACTAATATGACTTATTATTGTGCTGTGGAGGCCTAATGGAGTACACGATGGTAAGCGTGCCTTAAATGAGAAAAAACGGCTACTCTGTGCCACTAACAACTACAGAATGCGTACTGCTGATTATGGAAACCGCAATAAACGATGTTCGGAAATAAACTCCGTCGGGGTTGTATGGGTTGCGTAAGAGTGAATACCCTTGCTTTTTACTCGGACAAACATTGGAGGGGCCAATCACTAGCGAGGGGTGTGTCGGAAACACGGGGACAGGAGCACGTGTGGAGTTATTTGTCTGAGGAAAAACAAGGGCATTCACTCTATCGCAACCCATACAGACCCGACGGAGTAATTTCCGAAAACGGTCTTTTGCAGACTTTCCCGAACTTCAAGGACAATGCAAAACTGTCCAAAATGTTTTGTTCGTTCTTGTTTTTTCCCCTTCTTGTTTTTTCTTTTCTTTTATTCATCTGGTTGTCTCTCTTGTTTACTTGCCAGTCTTATATATTCTAAGGTACACAGTCGCCGGGCTGTTTAGCATGCATCTAATCATAATAACTCTGCTCATTTAGACATCCCCCCTTCTCTCCCATAAAAAAAACAAAGTCGAGAAAAGACATTGGTTGTGAAATTCGTCCAGTGTCTTCCACCTCCTTCTTTTTGCTTATGCAACTATCGCAGTAAAGATATACCCTATAGCTGTCCTTCTTTCTCTGCTCATACAACTATCACCGTAAAATAAAGATCGCCGCCCCCCCCCCCCCCTCTCTCTCTCTCTCGCTCATATTTTCTGCCGTGCCCCGGTCACCTTTTTTACAGGGGGTATCGGTGCGCCGTTACACCGGAACGTCGCCCCACTATGTCGTGGTATGTGCGGTGCAGCCGGTGTGTCTATACAAGACGTCTCCACGTCAAAATAAATCTGCCCACCATTCGGACTCGACACCGTTTTCTGTAGTTTCGGCTAGCGCAAAGCAAAGTCTTTGCTTTTGTGTGTATGTGTGTGTGTGTGTGTGTGTGTGTGTGTGTGTGTGTGTGTGTGTGTGTGTGTGTGTGTGTGTGTGTGTGTAGTGTGTGTGTGTGTGTGTGTGTGTGTGGTGTGTGTGTGGTTGAGAGTGGGTGACGTTGGGGGGGCCGAGACAAACTTTCTTGGCCACTTTGTCCGTGTGGGTGAGACATGAAATGGACTGTGAATGCTTGTGGAACACGAAGTGAATATTGCGAGTTTATGGCCCAGTGAGTAAGACCTTTGGAATGAAGCGTATAAGGTGGAGAAAAAAATGACAAACCTGAATGACTTGGTAAAAAGGAAGATTGATGCTAAGAACAAGCAAGCAAGCAAGCAAGCAGACAAACAAGCAACAAATTACAAGCAAACAAAAGTAGAAACAAAAAACAAACAAACAAGCAAACACACCTATAAATAAACATACAAACGAACACACAAACGCTGACAGCAACCCGTGATCTTAAAATGACCTTGACCCTGTACACGCACACTTTAGATCTAACAGGCATACATTAATAATGCTGCAAATTTGATAACATTACTCCAATAAATTTAGACCAGAATAGAACACTCTATAGTCTCTGGTGGGAACTAAAAAAGAGAAGTGACGGACGAAGCAAAAAAGAAGGGAAGACGAACAACTGGTAGCGTGCAAGACGAGCCTGGCGGAAGGACAGACGGCGAACGGACACCAACTAAAAGCAATACTACTTTGGAACCCCCGTTTTAAGACCCCTGATTTCAGGCTTCCTCCCTTTTGAGACCTTGTCTTAGAAGATTTTCTCATCATATTGTCTGTGACAAGTTTACCTCCTTTTTAAGAATCAAAAAACAAGAAAAGTAAGTTGTTGGAACGTTGTTATTGACAAAATTACGTCACAGGCACAAATATGTCGACCCCACGGTCTTAAAGTGAACAGACAAACAAATATTACAATACATATAATAAACAAATATTGTCAATAACAACGTTCCAACAACTCACCTTTCTTGTTTTTTGATTCTGAATTTTGGAACGTTGGCAGTCTCTTTGTTTTGGATCTCCTTTTTAAGACCCGAATCCCTCTGGGTTTTTGTTTTAGGTTTTCAAAGGGGGGTTCCACTGTATTTCACAATTCCCAAGATCAAGCTTCCGGAATTCGTCTATTGGTTGTGAAAGTATCCATGGCCAATACATTGAACAAATTCGTCCGATGTGTTATTTTGCGCTAATCACACACAAATCCATGCCGTATTGCATCAGTCGATGTCAAGGTACATGCAGCCACAGGGAGGACGTCAGCCGACTTTGTTTATCTCACATAAACTCATTACTGACTATTCCCCCTTCCCTCCAAAGTGCTGCTGATCCAACTTCAGACCATTTATTTCACTCATGGAGTCTAATTTGTGACGCAAAAATGGTATTTTGACTTTGAAATTAGCTTCAACACAAAATATTTCTTTTTTTATTCAAGGGACGTAACCG
>NC_090257.1:19358779-19368779 GCF_037325665.1 Littorina saxatilis
GCACGCACACACCACCACCACCAACACCACTACCACACATACAAAACCAGTTTTCACCGTGATTCACATCTAAGGGGTATATAGTACCCAGCCCCTGTGGTTAATACGGGACTAAGGGGTATATAGTACCCAGCCCCTGTGGTTAATACGGGACTAAGGGGTATATAGTACCCAGCCCCTGTGATTACTACGCGACTAAGGGGTATATAGTACCCAGCCCCTGTGATTACTACGGGACTAAGGGGTATATAGTACCCAGCCCCTGTGATTACTACGGGACTAAGGGGTATATAGTATAGTACCCAGCCCCTGTGGTTAATACGGGTGGGAAAGGAGGGACAGAGCGGCGACGCGTGTATACCCGGGGTGGATGCAGCCTCAAGTACGCACAAGAACCTATCAGCGTCCGTCTGTCTGTTCGATCACTGCCAACGACACCACGTGACTCGCTGGAATTAACGTTAAAGGGGTGCTCACCGAGTTTTGGTTTGATTTTGATTGTTTTGTTTGTTTTGTTTTGATAAAAAAAATCAAAAAACAAGAAAGGTATATAAGTTGTTGGAACGTTTGTTTTTGACAAAACAATACATTCACAGATAGTTCGACCCAACGGTCTTTTAAGTGAACAGACAAACAAATATTCACACCAAACTTATTTTGATAGTATCAGTTTTCGCCCAATCGCCAGGAAGCCGAGCGAATGAATTCATCAAGATAAGTTTTGTGTGAATATTTGTTTGTCTGTTCACTTGGGTCGAAATATCTGTGAATGTATTGTTTTGTCAATAACAAACGTTCCAACAATCTGTGAATGTATTGTTTTGTCAATAACAAACGTTCCAACAACCTGTGAATGTATTGTTTTGTCAATAACAAACGTTCCAACAACCTGTGAATGTATTGTTTTGTCAATAACAAACGTTCCAACAACCTGTGAATGTATTGTTTTGTCAATAACAAACGTTCCAACAACCTCTGAATTTTGGAACGTTTGCAGTCTCTTTGTTTTTGGATTTGTTTTGATAAAGGTTTTGGTAGTGGTGATGGAGAGTGGGAGAGGGAGTGTAAGGGGTAGTGTAAAGTGGCAGAAGTGGGGTGTGTCTAAACGTAGTGTAAACACTGTTGGATAATTCTTACAGGGCTCCTTAAACTGTCAACGTGTATCCCTGTGTCCTGCACGCACTTAAAGCCCAGAAAAAAACCGTACTTAAAATTCTATTGGTTTAAACAGTATTTTATTCATAAAAATTCTGTTAAGGGGTACTGTGACGCACTAAACCTAAGAAGAGCGGGACCCGGGACGCACTACCTACTCGTTGTCATGCGTACTGCGGTTCTGTTTTCAGAACATGTTTTGCCAGATCTGAACAGACGCAATTTTTACGGAGTTAAATCTAACTGCTATAACAATGATGTTTTTGTATATAGGGATCGGAGAACTCCTAAAAGTCAGCATTAAATTGACAGGAGCGCTGTAAGGATCTTTGAGCGTCTGGCTATTATAGCTGAGGGCTATCAGAAGTTCTTCCATCAATCCCTCACTCTCTGTTTATCTGTCTGTTTTTCCGTCTCTCTCTCTCCCCGGCTGTCTACCCCCCGCCCCTTCACACACACAAACACACTCTCTCTCTCTCTCTCTCTCTCTCTCTCTCTCTCTCTCTCTCTCTCTCTCTCTATCTCTCTCTCTGAACTGTAGTTAACTTAAAGCCCCAGTCTGCCTCAAATGTTTACAGAACGATTTAAATCTTCTCACGAAAAAAGCAGTTCTAACCTTATGGAACACACTTTCAATAGCATTTAACAGCATTAAATGACACAGTTAGTTTGAATGGCTATTTAGCTTGCGTAAACCACACACCAGATTGCATGGTTTATTTTACCCCTGAGCCATCGTCGACACGTGTCACCCACTTTCCTTTTTTCACAATTTAGTCGTCAGTTTGTGATTTCAATGCAACTCGCTGCATCTGCAATAGCACGTAATTGTTTACCTCTGAATCTAAAATGCAACAAACGACTGCGCGTCACATGAACTTATCGGCGGCGGTTGGTGTCAAAGTAGCAAGCGCAATGCAGAAAATTCGTCTGCTACGGGAAACACGACCTTGTGTGACCTGCTTCCGGGCTTCCGGGATTTGTCTCATTGTAAATCCGGCTGGCCACGCAAAAATAAATTCTTTGAAAAATGCTCTCAAGCGGTGAATATTTAAAGGAAAGGGTGTTTGTACTGTGTTTAAACGCCTGCCAGTTTATGTGACCAGCACCTGATGGTTTACGTGAAGCTGCGTGTGCCTTTAACCTCTATTCTTGTTGTTATTGATAGGCGAGGGCCGGATGGAAAAAAAAAACATGTTTACATTGCTTAATCTGTCGACCTCAAAATATAAAGTTCAATTGAATTCAGGTAAATTCAGTTCAATTCAATTCAATTCAATTCTTCTTCTTCTTCTACGTTCCCGGCAATTCAATTCAATTCAATTCTCTGTCTCTGTCTAAGCGCTTTGTGTACTTGTGTAACAATGCGAGCATGCTCCCTTAAAAACATAAAACCACAAAACACATTATGTACGATGTACAAAAAAGCATATGACACCAATTAATCTTAATGTAAAAAAAAAGCATGTATGAGGACAGGTGAACATGCATTTAAGTAATTTATATGTACTAAAAATGAAACATATGTAATTTAAAAAAACTGAAAAGAGTTTGACCTTCATGTGAAAACTGAGGAACGAGCTAAAACGAGTTTGCCCTTCACCGTAAATATTGTTTAGAGCACGTATACATCTTCCAAGTATTTTGGGTAAAAAACGAGAGCAAGTTTGTATTTTTTTTTGCGAACACGTTTTTATAGTTCATAAATTTTCTATATAGTTTCTCAATTATAGACAAAGAGCTAATTTGAATTATTTTGAAGCTGTTTTGTTTTTCATGACGTGATATCCGACTTCTAAAAAAGTTGCGGCGGCACTGTAGCGATCGCATTGTTTTTATCGCATTTATTTAACTTCTGGTCAAACGTTCTTTGACTCAGTCTAACCTGTGGGATTGCATTTCAACTTCGAAGCTTTGAAATAATGCATGACCTATAAATAATTCTACCTCAAAGTTACATCGCAATAGAAGACACAAACGTGATTTTATTGTAATTTACATTACTTCCTATACCCCAAAATACTAGATATGTTAGGGCTTATGTATGTTCTGCAACGATACGTGAAACACTCTGTTTTTATGCAAATTAGGTTAAGTTTCTTTTATCGAAACCGAGAAGTTTTTGGCCAGTCCCGGAAATAACAGTCTAAACAACAAGTGTGTTCATTTCATTATTTAAGACAGTCAGATTAACAAAATGTAAATGTGGTTGCGTGAGTGTGCGTGTTTGTATGTGTGTGTGTGTGTGTGTGTGTGTGTGTGTGGTTGTGTGTGTGTGTGCGTGCGTGCGTGTGCGTGCGCGTGTGTGTGTGTGTGTGTGTGTGTGTGTGTGTGTGTGTGTGTGTGCGTGTGCGTGTGCGTACTGTCAGATTAACAAAATGTAAATGTGTTTGCGTGAGTGTGCGTGTTTGTATGTGTGTGTGTGTGTGCGTGTGTGTGTGTGTTTGTGTATGCGTGTGTGTGTATGCGTGTGCGTGCGTGTGTGTGTGTGTGTATTTGTGTGTGTGTGTGTTTGTTTGTTTTGTGCGGTCGTGCATACGGGCGCATGACTGAGTTCCTCTGTCTCCTCCCCCCCCTCCCCCTTCACCACCGTCTTCCTTCACCTCTTCGTCGTTCTCTTAACGTCCTTGTCACCACACACCCCAACACCCCCTTCCTCCCCTGCCCCCCCCCCCCCCCCTCCCTACTCTCCGTCTCTACCTGAACGGCGGCAAGATTCCTAGGGCCGCGCCGGTTTCCCTGCGCCGTGAGACAGAAAGAAATTTACCTGCTTGCCTGCCTAAATAGGCCTAAGACCCCTCTCTCCTTGTGTTCCTCTGCGCCTCCCTCCCGCCCACCTTTGACTGCGAGCCTCTCTGAAGCTTGCGAGCGAGACGGTAGGGCTGAGACGAAGAGATGCACATTCTCGCACACCATCGCTCACGCATCCAAGCTTCCAAGCATGCAGTCACACACAGGCGAGCTCGCACGAATTAACATATTCACAGAGATGATGATGATGGTAATTTTGTTTAACAAGAATAAAGGCTAATGCTAAGCCTTTTTTTTTAACAATCTGTCCTTACATCCAATACAACATGCCCATAAAGGACAAACAAACAAGTCAAGTCAAGGCAAGTCAAGTATTTTATTGTTTTGGGCCCAGAGGGCTTTGAAACAAAGATATAACTTTAACCAAAAAAAGGTAAAAAATCAGACAGTTAATATATGTATACAAATTGAGCGGACAAATACAAGCAAACAAACAAATAAACCAACCAACAAACAAACCATCAAACCAACAAACCAACAGACCAACCAACAAACAAACGAACAAACAAACAAACAAATAAACAAACAAACAAACAAACAAACAAACAACAATAAGCAAATGAGAGACAAATAGAAAGCTCGCGCGTGCGTGCGCGCGCGAGAGAGAGACTGAGAGAGAGAGTGAGAGAGAGAAAAAGAGAGAGAGACTGAGAGAGAGAGAGAGAGAGACACACACACACACACACACACACACACACACACACACACACACACACACACACACACACACACACACACACACACACACACACACACACACACACACACACACACACACAGAGACACAGTGGCTGACTGAGTGATCCTTGCGGATCTGTGAGAAACGAGTTCTGGTCAGAGATGGAGGACCTGAAGCAGAAACTGTGGGGTCAAGCGGATCGAAGCCCTACGGCGAACTGCAGACTTTCGATCTCAGCAACAACGGGAACGCAGAAGAAGATATAAAGACTCGCAACCAGCGTTTGGGCAAATGCAGCAATTTATTTATTGAATACAGTTGTCTAAAAAACCAGCTTGAGTAAAAGACCCCCCCCCCCACCCTATCGCCAATCCCCAAAACCCCGCCATCACCCCCCCACCCCCACCCAAAGGTTTCAGGAAAGGGAGTAGATTTACAGACTGTGTGAAGGGATTATGTGAGACAAAAAAAGGTTAAAAAAAACACACACAAAAAAGGAAAGCTTTCAAACAGAAGGCTTCATAACGTGGTGTAGCTGAGGGGGGGGGGGGGTGGGGGGTGAGGGGGGAGGGTAGGAGGAGGATGAGGGGGAGGCACTGCACGTTTCGCCACATCGAATTTCTCAGGTGTGCACGTCTGCGCCGTAACAGCCGTAGCGCATAACCACCTGTAGTAGACGGGAAGGCCAAACACACCTGGAGACAAGCAGGAGGATGAGAGAGATCAGACACTTGATCAGCAACTCCTTCTCCTCCCCGCCCCCACTCTACCCCTCCCCCCACCTTAACCCCTACCCCCTCTCCCTCCTTCTCTCGCGCCCGCCCTCCCCCCTACCGTACTCACTCCTTCGCTCTCTCTCTCTCTCTCTCTCTCTCTCTCTCTCTCTCTCTCTCTCTCTCTCTCTCTCTCTCTCTGTGATACTACTTACCTGTTGGCGAAAGGATTAGAGTAAAGAGAAAGAGAGAGAGGGTAAGAAAAGAGAGAGGGGATTTCTTATAAAGCTCCGGAGGCCTCTTGCTTTTGACCACACGCCCGTAACTCTGGTCTTGGTTAGCTGTGTCCTTGTATCTCTCTCTCTCTCTCTCTGCTACTGTGTCAGAAGCCACAGGGAATCTGGTGCTACTGCAGATGTCATAGATTACACAACAAAAAGAAACTGTTGTGATATCGAGATTTTAGAAGAAAAACATGTTTTGATTGCGTGTGATGTAATAGAACGCAAACCAAAAGAAACAGTGCACGAATTTATCGGAATAAGTGAAGAAAAGCGAACGCTGTGTTTGTGTGTTGAAGATAAAAGCGTTGTGAAGAAATCGAAAAAAACAAAACAATTCTAGCAAAGAAATTGACAAAGAAAATACAAAGTTTGCGACAAAACGGAAGAACATTTTTTTAACCAACGGTCTAATAAATGTTGGAAAGGAATTCCAAAAGTTCGTGAAAAAGTTGAGAAATAACTCGAAACTGTGCAAAAAAAGATCTGAAGAAGAAGTTCATCAACTTCAACTTTTTTTTCAAAGAAAACTGAATTTTCGAAATATTTCAATATTTCAATTTTTTAGATTAGAAAAGAAGGACTGAATGCGAATCATACATCAGTCTGTCTTTTGTGTGTGAGGGATGTTTAAAATCTTCTGGAGTTGTTTATCACTTTTAATTGTTGAAAAAATTGGACTGCTTATATCAAATTGAGGAAGTTCTTCAGGAACATGTTTTGATGAGTGCACAACGACTTTCATTCAGTGAACTTAACTTTGTGGAAATTTCCTTACTCTGGGCGCGGTTTTCACCTTGGAAATAAATCCAAACTGTCTCCAGAGGATTGATAAAAATGGGCCATTTTCTTCAGAGAGTAACACATTTTTCATCCGTCATAATTCCAGAGGATCATCACCCAATCGTCGAGGAATTCAGCTTTACTTGAAGACATGTTTCTGCAGATGTCGAGAGTGACTTTTTGGATAACCTTCATGCTCGTGTAATCTGGAATTCGTTTGAATCTTTCTCTGAACTGCCTGCATCCAGCTTCTTGGGTTCGTCAGATTTCTTCGACTTTTTCACTCGACGCTTTTCTGGAGTCAAATAATTATACGGACGGGATATTTTGAAGAAAATGACACTGGCGCTTCACTGATGAAACCTGTTACTCTGTGATAAAACAAATACGGAAAAAATGCTGTTACTGTCTGACGTCATCTTATGAATTTTTGTGAAAATTCCACCCCGGTTTGCAGATTATTTCTTCATTTTTGTGAAAATTCATCTACGGCGTTTTGCAGATTAATTTAACGACTTTACGCCTCGAAGAGGACGAGTTACAATATCCGGTGGTGCTTCGTTTATTTTTTAGCAGGGGAAATCACTCGCGTTATTGACAGGGGAACGGCAGACGTGCGAGAAACTAATGGAATAAAACTCGCAGCGGATCTTTACGATCATCTTGGAGCCAGGAAACCTACAGACCCCAGACAGAGCGGGGGGTAAGAACAACAAATTAAACACCTTCCTACACGCTCTCTCGCTCTCATCTTTACAGGCTTGTTCTCGTCCGCAGATTCCTGAACGAGACAAATAAAAATCGTTTTACTCTCCCATCTTGTCTGACGAGTTTATAAACGAGTGAAATCTGATTTGATTGGAAACTCACACGAAGCCTTGTGAATCTGTATTTTGACCCTCCATTTTTTGTGCTCCTTAGATCGACTGGTTTTGACACGAGGCATGAAAGCTGTTTTCTGTATAATTGAGATAACTCAATGTTATGTTATGACTTTACACTCTGGAATTCACACGCCTTACTGACACTTTAAATGCGAGTTCGTCGCCCGCAGTATTTATCTGAGTCATAACAATTTGACGGATACATTTTTCCGTTCAAGTACGTTGACACTTAAACTGTGATACCCGAGCAGCTTCGCTTAATCCATCGACGCGTGCCAGACGCTCGCGCGTGTGAGGTTCAAAACTCCGTGCAGATATCCTCATATTTCATCAGCGGATTATCACTATCAACTTCATCGTTTTCTGAATTCGGCGCTGGATTCATCCACAGAATCTGCTGGCTGGGAACTTTTACTGTCACGGTGGTTTGTGATGGGGATACGAGTTACCGCCGCTGTAGATGTTGATCTTGCATTGTCGTCGTCGTCGTCGTCGTCGCATGGATCCGGGAAGACCCAAGCCAGCTGACTTGAGCGGGGAGGTGTAAACTGCTGACCACAGCACCAACTGTTGAGGAAGACTATCTGAAGACCATCTGAAACAGGTTGGCACTTTGTCTGTTTTGTGGATTTGTTCTGGTGATGGCTATATCAAACTAACATCGGTAATATCGACATGAAAACACCCTCGCGCTTGTTTTCTACGTTCTCTGTCTGTCTGTCTGTCTGTTTGTCTATGTTTCTATGTCTCTCTGTCAGTCTCTTTTTCTTTGCCTGTCTCTTCAATTCTTTGTCTGTCTGACTGTGACTCTCTCTCTCTTGCTCTGTCTTTCAGTCTTTCTTTCGTTCTCTCTCTCTCCCCGCCTCACTCTCTCTCTCTCTCTCTCTCTCTCTCTCTCTCTCTCTCTCTCTCTCTCTCTCTCTCTTTCTCTCTCCTTCCTCCGTGTTCTGTTTTTTAAAGGAAAATAAGATATCAGAAGACCCAAATTACTTGTTCCATTTCTGCCTGTTGGTTTTTTAGATAACTTCTGGCGCTGTTACACCACTCTCCAAGAAGCCTTGACTTAAGTCTGCTTTAGAATCATTCACGCATTTTCCAAGTTTCAAATGATGTTTGCTTGAATGCTATTAATGGGGTTTGACTGTTAGTGGCATCACAACTTCGTAAATGTGGTATAAGACAGTCTTTGGTCATATGTGGCGTCCGTCATGGGTTGATATCTTTTAATTTTTTTTTTATAAGGTGTGGCCAAATAAAGTCCGCAAAAGTATCGCTCAAGCCTGATATTCATTGGGCAAAATCGACTTTGCGAAGTCTACTTCATAAAGCTCGCTGCACGTTTAGCTTGACATTTTTGGTAAAAAGGCTTCGCGACATCAGTCGAGTACGAGCTCAGTTTAAGCCTGTCATAAATCTGACCAAGTCCGCTTTGCGAAGTCTACTTCATAAAGCTCGCTGCACGTTTGGCTTGACATTTTTGGTAAAAAGGCTTCGCGACATCAGTCGAGTACGAGCTCAGTTTAATCTGGCCAAGTCCGCCTCTCGAAGTCTACTTCATAAAGCTCGCTGCACGTTTAGCTTGACATTTTTGGTAAAAAGGCTTCGCGACATCAGTCGAATACGAGCTGAGTTTAAGCCTGTCATTAATCTGACCAAGTCCGCTTTGCGAAGTCTACTTCACGAAGCTTCAGCACTTAATTTTCAGTAAAAAGATTTGGCGAAGTCTTCGCGAAGCCAATTTCAAAGGACAGCCTTTGCAGTAAGTGGTCGTTTTCTCTTTAGTCCAAACTAAAATATTTGTTGGTTTAGGGTAACCCGACCAACCATTTTTTTCTGCCGATCCTAATTTTAATTTTTTTCATTTCTAAAAAAAAACACCCAACTTTTGGCACATTTTGTGAACCATACCGAGACTAAGGGAAGTATAACCTCCTTTAAAATCGACTAATTAAAAAACATCATCAACAAAAAACCGACCTACCGACCCTATCTTTTTTGGTCACGTTACCCTAAACCAACATATATTTTTGTTTGGCACAGTGTTTTTCTTCCCTCAATTGTCATTGATTGCGTTTCTTGACAAACAGCCATGAGTTGTTTTTTTTGAGTTTGAGGGCAGAACGATTCTTTCAACGCAAACAAATCCATGGCTATTTGAAATTAAACGTACAGTAAGATCAAAAAGAAAGGAAGTCAGACCGCAAAATACGCATGCCCATTGTGAATTAAAAAGTGCAGCGTGATAAATCAGGTTAGATTACACACAAAACGAGGATTAAAAAAAAAAAAAAAAAATTTTAATTTATTTTTTTTTACACAAAACGAGGATAATATCCGGGGAAGTGTTCTTAAAGCATGCACTTGAAAACGATTGTGAATTTTTAACCTCCCGCCTGTGGGGCGCTAACAATAATGTTTTAAGACCCGTGGGAATTTTGCCATCGGCCACTTAATAGGCATATTTGTTTTCCTTGACATTTTTACGTGCGATGATATCAATCAATTATTCTATCTTTTTATTTTCCCGAGTTATTAATGTTATTTTTGTAGCCGCCGGCTATTTATAGCCCGGCTATAATTAGGTTTCGCTCTTGTTCTGAAGTAATTTTACTTGTCATTCGGAATGCCTCGTAACTTTAAATAATGCACTAAGGACGGGAGAAAATTTAGGAAGGTGCACTGCAATTATTCGGC
>NC_090257.1:19371279-19406279 GCF_037325665.1 Littorina saxatilis
TCTTCGACGTTGACAGGCTAAAAAGAGAGTACTACATGGCTTGCTGTCATTCTGATCAGTGATCGCTCAACGGGTATCGCCAGTTATCTCTCTGACCGGACGCTACAGTCCTGCGCGAATCTATCAAAACAAAAATACAGAGTTATCTTCCATATGTTTTTCGCGAGCACTGATCTAAATTTGAGATCAGTGTTCGCGAGACGAAAATGATTGCAGATTGGCCGACTTCGACAGTGATCTCCGTTCTGTTCTTCACAGTTATGATAAAGACATTGTTCTAAGGTCAAAACAAGTCGAAATTTTGGGACTGCTGCCGGAAGGAGACCGTAATATATGGTTTCATCACTGTCAACTGGTTACAGAAAAAATCGTCTGCTCCAGTGAGCGCCGAAACCAAACGGTTGATTATCACGTGACACTTTTGCCATATTTAGAGTTGTTTGCACAGTAAATACAGCCGCGAAAAATAGCTCGCTTGAAACTGTCTTACATATCAATTCCTTTGTAATTCAAAAATTACAAAACACCATGAAAAATCATTATCGACGATCGCGAATCTGCTTATATCAATAATACATTACAAAAAGCTCTAAATATGTTAAAAAAAATCGGTTTCACAAGGAAACTCAAGGCATTCTGTCAGAGAGAGAATGAGCCGAACTCATTTTGACCTGAGGTCAGGATGGGCTTGCTGTGTCATACCAGGTTTACACTCGTTGTTTTTATTTCAAAAATATTGACATTTGAGCAAATAGAATTGTACAACCTAATTGTGTGAGAGTTTTGTAGGATTCTAAACCACTGAATATTTTGACCCCATGACATAATACAAAATGAACACTGTTGAAAAGGAAAGTTCTTTAAAAACTGGCCGAGCACGATTTCACTTAACAAGAAAGTTACTGGGATTTTTATTTTTCATAGTCATGAATAAAGAAATTGTTTTCTAGGGACAAGACCTCGGTCATTCTGCCCGAAGTACAGGTGGTAAATTACACATAAACACGCACGCACCTGGGTAGCGCGACTCTGAGGCTTCTAGCTTTCCAATGGAAGGGAGCGAACGAAATTTTACCTCGCGATGGGACAGTAAAATAATGAAACACAGCAAGCACTCAGGCTGTTGAATTTTGTTATTTGTCCAAGTGGAGATACGGCCTTATCCCGCCTCACCAGATCTAAGATGGTAAGCAGAACTGTTATTACGGGAAGGACTGTGCCTTTAAAAGAAGAGAAAGCTACAAGCCCCTGTGGGTGCAATTTTATCCTCGTAGTCTCGACCAGCCCCACTCTCGCCGCCACTCTCTCAGTGCCAGTTGTCTGGGCGCCCGCTGGTCTCGGCCAACCCTGTGAAAGTCTGGCAATTGGTCTACAGCTCTCTGGAATGACTCCTACAACGACGCTTATCCCCCCGTATTCCACCTCTTGCATCCGCAGGTAGTCTGCTTACCTGGCGCCGGGAGGGGGAGGAGAGGAAGAGGGGGGAAATGGGAGGGAGAGGGAGGAATGTGCTGAAGGGGTTAGGCGTGATTTTCGGTGCAAAGCGGACAGGTGGTTGTTTCCAAACTGCAGCGGAAGAGGAAAAGGGAAAATGTAAGAGGAGAAGGAGGGAGGGGAGGGGGCGGTGGCAGGTTGAAACAGACAAAAAGGGAAGTTTTCGGTTGTGGAGAAAAGGAGAGGGGGGGGGGGGGGGGGGGGTTGTAGGAACCCAAAGTCGACGTAAGAAAGATGAATGAATAAGGACAATGTCTGCTAAAATGAATTTAAGATTGAACATTGTTTGGCAAAGGCAAAATAACGTTCAAACAGAACGAGACGAAAACATTGTCTTTTGTAAAAAACAAAAACAAAAAAAACAAGAAGAGAGAATCATTCCTAAAACTGAAGGGTGGGGGCATTTGGAATGTAAAGAAGAAGAATATGATAATGTTTATTAACAAATCTTGATTATTGTTTGGGAAAAGGCAAAAGCAGTTCAAACAGACTCAAATGGAAATTGGGTATTGAAAAGTGAAAAGAATCATACAAAGAACCGGGGGCGGAGGAGGGGGTAGGGTGGGAGAGGTAGAGCATAATTCATGTAAGAAAGATGAATAGTGATCATTCTTATTAAAACAAAAAAGATAGTTGTTGGGAAAAGGGCAAGGCCAGGTAAACAAATGGCGTTCATGAGGATAAACGTGCACAGAAAGGACGCCCCTTTTTTGAGTTCCACTGTAATTCAGTGATTGTAATGAGACTTGGCGAAGAGGAGTCGTGTAAAGCATTTGCTTTTTTTGTTTTTATTAAAAGCAAAAAAAAACCAGAACATTCCCGTCAAAATTGTGTGTGTGTGAATCGTTCCTACTTAAAAGTGGTAACTGCAAACAATCGTAACATTAGAATAACAATAATAATAACGATTTTTATATGGCTCAAATCCTACCATAGTTCCAAGCGCCTTACAAACAAGAAATTCCTACGATGTACGAAAAACACCCCCGTCAAAGGGAAATAACCTTCTCAGTTGGTGGCAGTGACTGAGTGAGAATGGTTATTTCCCTTTGACCATGAAGATGTCCCTGTATAAGTCCTTGTATAAGTTTAATCCACCAATAACTCCCTAACCGTGTGTTTGACTGGTCCCAATTTTTGTAAGGACCGTCTCAGGAATGTATAGAACCTGTTCACCAAGTTTGGTGACGATCGGTCCGTTCATTCTTGAGATCTATATGCGAACACAAACACACAAACACCCAAACAAACACACAAACACCCAAACAAACACACAAACACCCAAACAAACACATCGAGCGAAACCTATACACAGCCCTATACCGGGGGTGTAAAAATCAAGGAATCAGCAAACAAATACAAGGGATACCATCAATCAGATAAGTATATTCCTCTTCGCGAAAATAATGTCAAATTATTGTAAGGGAAAAAGTCAGATGTCCATACTGTGATGTTAAAAGTCTGTTGGTTTTTAGTGGTTTGAAATAATTATACTAAGGGGCTCACCAAACTGTGCGTCCGTAGAAATTCAGGGAAGGGGTCCCACTACATATTGTTAGGATGCGTACCGTCAGTACTGTTGTCAGAACATGTTTTGCCAGATCTGCACAGAGATACATTTTCGGAGTTAATTGTACTGACATGAGCCTAATATGTTTGTAAAGGGCTCAGGGAACGTTCAAAAGTCGGCATTACGTTGTAATTAGCGCTCTTAAGATCGTGATCGGGTAGGAATGTGTATTCCAAAAGCAAGAATAGCATGGTGTTTAAACCTTCTAAAGTTCTACTGAGGGGGTCCCAGGACGCTGTATACATTTGAGTTGGGGGTCCCGGGACACTCTAGCAGAGACCACAGGAGCTTGTATCCAATCGCCGGTCGATCATTATTTACAGTCCACTACTACGACATACTACTACTGTAGTATATAGTAGTAGTATGTCGTAGTAGTGGACTGTAAATAATGATCGACCGGCGATTGGATACAAGCTCCTGTGGCAGAGACATACATTGGAGTGTCTATGGGGAGCCCTGCACTCGTACGTCGTTTTAAGTCTCTCGAACATTTAACAAGTCGCGTAAGGCGAAATTACTACATTTAGTCAAGCTGTGGAACTCACAGAATGAAACTGAACGTAGTCCGCCGCTAGTGCAAAAGGCAGTGAAAGTGACGAGCCTGTTTGGCGCGGCAGCGGTTGCGCTGTGCTTCATAGCACGCTTTACTGTACCTCTCTTCGTTTTAACTTTCTGAGCGTGTTTTTAATCCAAACATATTATATCTATATGTTTTTGGAATGAGGAGCCGACAAGGAATAAGATGAAAGTGTTTTTAAATTGATTTCGAAAATTTAATTTTGATAATAATTTTTATATATTTAATTTTCAGAGCTTGTTTTTAATCCAAATATAGCATATTTATATGTTTTTGGAATCAGCAAATGATGGTGAATAAGATGAACTTAAATTTGGATCGTTTTATAAAAAAAATATTTTTTTTACAATTTTCAGATTTTTAATGACCAAAGTCATTAATTAATTTTTAAGCCACCAAGCTGAAATGCAATACCGAAGTCCGGCCTTTGTCGAAGATTACTTGACCAAAATTTCAACCAATTTGGTTGAAAAATGAGAGCGTGACAGTGCTGCCTCAACTTTCACGAAAAGCCGGATATGACGTCATCAAAGACATTTATTGAAAAAATGAAAAAAACGTATGGGGATATCATACCCAGGAACTCTCATGTCAAATTTCATAAAGATCGGTCCAGTAGTTTAGTCTGAATCGCTCTACACACACACACACACACAGACAGACACACACACACACACACACACACACACACACACACACACACACACACAGACAGACACACACACACACACACTTACACCACGACCCTCGTCTCGATTCCCCCCTCTATGTTAAAACATTTTGTCAAAACTTGACTAAATGTAAAAAGATGTTTAAACGTAAAAGAACATTATTTTCTTCACAGTTTGACCTTTAAAGTCTCCTGCCTTCAGACTATTATTCAGACTTTATTGGTTTGACTGTCTGGGAGAAGAGACGGTTGCACGACTGGTGTGTAGACAGTACACGCTTGGTTTGAAGCCTGAGACAAGCGCTCTCTCGACTCAGACGATAATGACAGACAAGACAAATCAAGTGGCACACGTCGCGGCGCCACGTCCCAACTGGGGGAGGGAGGGGTTGGGGGGGGGGGGGGGGGGGGGGGGTGGGGGGGGTGGCGGTATGGGGTGCAGGAAGAAAGGTTGGAGGGGTGATGGTGGTGGTGGGAGGGAGGGGCGAAGTGGGGGGTGGGGGTGGGGGGATCAAAAGAGTGCACATACTAGTGTACTATACACTTTGCGATCAGAGGGAGAGGGGAGGGGGGGGATGAAGGTTATTATAGGGGGACGATAAATTGTCATCGATGAATTTTTTTTTTTTTGGGGGGGGGGGGAGGGGGGAGTGGACAAAAGCATAAGAGCTATAGAAGATACCCTCTGTTTCTGTCTGTCCCATTATCTGAATGTCAGAGTCTCTATCTAGCTGTTTGTCTGTCTGTCGTTTTGTCTGTCTCTCTGTCTGTCAGTCAGTCTCTCTCTCTCTGACTGTCTCTCTGTTTGTCTCTGTCTCTCTTAATCATTCCAATGGTGCTGTATGCACATTTACAGCTGTGAGCGGTTCTTATACGAGATTTTTCTTGTGTTCGATTAATTTATGAACATAATCATCGTATGATATTCGGAGAAGTAGCGCTTAACCTTAACAGGAAAGCCGCGATTTTCTGTATTCATTTTAACTTTCTGAGCTGGTTTTTAATCCACCATAAACATATGTATATATTTTTTGATTCGGGGAATGATGAAGAACAGTGAAATCTTTTTTGAATCTCTTTTGACGATTTGATTTGTAATTAGAATGTTGATGATTTTAATAAGCAAACTAACGAATGAATGTTTAAGCTTCCACGGTGAAATGCCATCCCATAGTCCGGCCTTAGTCAAAGATTACTTGACCAAAATTTCTATCAGTTTATTTGATAAACTGAGGGCATGATAGTGCACCCTCAACTTGTGTTCAAAGCCGGTAAGACGTCATGAAAGACATTTATCGAAAAAATGAAGAATAAATACACACTATCAGGGGATACAATTTGTAGGAATTCTCATGTAAAGTTTTATGCAGATCGGTCCAGTAGTTTTCTCTCTCTCACACACACACACCCACACCACACCCCCACACACACACACACCACCACCACCACCATCACCACCCTCGTCTCGATTCCCGGTCTATGTTAAAACATTTCATCAAAACTTGACTACATGCAAAAAGGGAAAAAAGGAAGGCCAAAAATCCACAGGAAATGATGTTTTTGATCCACTTAAAAAAAAATGCACGATGCACAGACACATAAAAAGAAACATTAACAGCCATGAATCAAATACTTAAACCGGGAAGAAAACACTCAATGACTAAGGAAGACCTCATTCACCTGAGGGCGTGCGAGCCAAATTCCTCCAGGGGAGAGAAAAAAGCCTCGGGGGTTGTCGAACCTAATGAAGCAAAGGGAGCTTATTCTCCCGATGTCTGCTCAGGCAAAGAATCGTCTGCTTCGGGCGCCATGCTGTCGATGGCAATTTTGAACGGCTGCCCAGCTTCTGAGACGAGACAGAGGAGAGAAATTGTTATTTTATTGTTTGCAGCCATTTAGTAAAAGCTCGTCCGCTCATTGCTTTGCTTTGCTGATTTTTATGAGGTCGGTGGTCGGGCGGCGACTGTCTGTAGATGTGTGGGTTTGTCTGGTGGTGGTGGTTGTGGTGGTGGCGGTTGTTTGTGTGTGTGTGTGTGTTTGTGTGTGTGTGTGTGTGTGTGTGTGTGAGAGAGAGAGAGAGAGAGAGAGAGAGAGAGAGAGAGAGCCAGAGAGAGACAGACAGACAGAAAGACAGACAAACATACAGACAAAGGCAGAGGCTTGAAGATATTCAGGAACTAAAAGCAACCTGGGAGGCTTCAACTTTTGCAAACGAGAATACAATGACGTCATCATATAGACCTGTCACTGAAAATCGCAGAAAAAAGGACACAAGTAAAGGCACTCACACACATACCCAGGGAGACAAGCCGCACCACCCGCCCTCGGTAAATCATTCAGTCAAGTATTGTCTGAATGTAAAAAGAAGAAGCGCAACTGAGAGAAGTTTTTCTTCCACGCTGTTTGTGAGCCGCACATTGAAACTTGTCTACTTTAGTGTTCGCACTCGCCGGTGTATAAAACCGCAATCCATGTCTGCAGGCCTCCGTGGCGTCTTCATTGAAGTCGCGGCCATAAATAATTGTAATACGATAATCCGAAGGTAGACGGTGGAGTAAGGAGAAGAGCCAATGTGGCCCCAAACCGCCCGTTAAACTGACGAAAGTTGTTACCGTAAATTATCACTAGGGGTAGGGTTTCGTTCAGTTAGTTTCAATTTCTGTTGTCAGTCTCTCAACCGTGAATGAATTTTGTTTTTGGTACTCGTATTTACAACCTAGGGCGTTTGTGCTAAACTTTGAATGAATTATGTTTAAGGGGCAACAAACGCCGGAGGGTGTGTGTGTGTGTGTGTGTGTGTGTGTGTGTGTGTGTGTGGGGGTGGGGTTGGGGGTGTATGGGTTGGGTTGGGAGGGTAGGAGGAAAAAAAGAAAGAGAAAGACAAGTCGCGTAAGGCGAAATAACAACATTTAGTCAAGCTGTCGAACTCACAGAATGAAACTGAACGCACTGCATTTTTTTTTTACCAAGACCGCATACTTGTAGTTTCGTCAGTCCACCGCTCGTGGCAAAGGCAGTGAAATCGACAAGCCAGAATAGTGCGGTAATGGTCGCGCTGAGCAGGATAACACGCTTTTCTGTATCTCTGTTCTTTTTAGCGTACTGAGTTTGTTTATAATCCAAACATATCATATCTATATGTTTTTGGAATCAGGGACCGACAAGAAAAAAAATGAAATTGTTTTTAAATCGATTTCGGACAATTAATTTTAATCATAAGTTTTATATTTTTAATTTTCAGAGCTTGTTTTTAATCCAAATATAACATATGGATATGTTTTTGGAATCAGAAAATGACGAAGAATGAGATGAAATTGTTTTTGGATCGTTTAAATTTTTTTTTTTAATGAAAAGTTTCCGATTTTTATTGACCAAATTCGAAAATTATTTTTTAAGACACCAAGCTGAAATGCAATACCAAAATCCGGCTTTCGTCGAAGATTGCTTTGCCAAAATTTCAATCTATTTCATTGAAAAATGAGGCAACTTTTACAAAAAGCTGGATATGACGTCATCAAAGGTATTTATCAAAAATATGAAAAAAACATCCGGGGATATCATTCCCAGAAACTCTCATGTCAAATTTCATAAAGCTCGGTCCAGTAGTTTAGTCTGAATCGCTCTACACACACACACACACACACACACACACAGACACACGGACAAAAACACACACAGACACACACACAGACACACACACACAGACACACACACACACACACACACACACAAACACACACACACACACACACACACACATACATACACCACGACCCTCGTCTCGATTCCTCTTCTATGTTAAAACATTTAGTCAAAACTTGACTAAATGTAAAAAAGAAAAAAGAAAAAAAAGATTGAGCCGGGTTCTTCGAGTCTCTTATGAGAGCAACCCACAAACCAGACAATGTCAGTATCGCAAAAAAGACAAGCTCGTGTCTCCGCAGTTAAACATTTAGTTATAACAGGAATGACATTTATTTTCCTACATTATTCGTGATGGCTTTGCTTCATGTTTCTAAAAAAAAAGTGAGAAAGCACCGACATATTCTTGGTCTTAACCACTGTACCACCTCCTCCCTTTGGTCGTAACTGCCTATGAGGGCGACACTTGCCATAAATTTTGACGAAGAAGCTCCGCCGAGTGCTCAGGCTTAAATCAATTGCTTGACTCTCAGCGAGCAAATCCGATGACTCTCGGTACTCCACCACGACGCCCTGTCTCGGCCGCCCCAAGTGATTTACGGCGCGGGGCAAGCCGAGACTGACAGAGTGAAGAGCAAGCAAAGGGAGGCAATAGGCTACCGATCATTAGCTGAACTTATCGGCTGAAGAGTGCTGTCTCTTTTTGACGATTACGCGGTATGTGAGCTCGAGAAAAAGAAAAAGTTGCGAGTGGCGAATTGAGATTGAGGAGACGGGAGGTAGGGCGGTGTGATGGGGGAGCGGGGGGTGGGGGGTAGAAAGAGAGAGAGAGAGAGAGAAAGAGAGAGAGAGAGAGAGAGAGAGAGAGAGAGAGAGAGAGAGAGAGAGAGAGAGAGAGAGACTCAGACTCAGACTCAGAACTTTATTACAAAAGGATAAAGGTTTTAGGCAAAGCCTATTCTTCCAACCTGTCCTTTATACAACACAGACGCACATTACAAATATAAATTCAATCATATAAAATACAGAAATATATTGTACAGAATGCAACACAATGTGCATTTAAGGAATTACATAAGGAGAACTCAAAAAATTACAAAATTACATTGACATAGAGAGAGAGAGAGAGAGAGAGAGAGAGAGAGAGAGAGAGAGAGAGAGAGAGAGAGAGAGAGAGAGAGAGAGAGAGAGAGAGAGAGAGAGAGAGAGAGAGAGAGAGATTTACAGCCAGCCCAAAACGATTTTTTGATTCGACTTTTTGGCATTTGAGAAACATCGCTTACATTGTCCTTCGTTGAGCTTGCAATCGTTACAGGTCTTGCTCCATCTCTATCTCTCCTTCCCCAACTCCCTTCCTCTCGCATTCTGTCTCTTCCTCTCCCCCCCCCCCCCTCTCCCCTCTATCCTTATTTCTCTGTGTCCGTATCTCTCCCTCCCTACAATACTCACTCCCATGGCTGTCTGGAGAAAAAAACAACACAGTCTGACAGTGCGGAACACAATCCTGAATTAAAAACGTATACATTCATTTCTTTGCATCTGAACCTGTTTCGCCTTTTTTTTCAGTACTTTTCCACACCAGGGATAATACACAAAAAGTATCAGCATTGTAAGAGTAACAAGTCTGTCTGTCTGTCTGTCTGTCTGTCTGTCTGTCAACCCAAACGTGTGTGCCTCGTTTCTCATACGTGTTGGTTGTTAATTTGTTGTCCCGAAGCTGTTCAAGTGATAGCATACTGGACAGTGACGCAATGCATAACTATTATTGAGAGCATAGGATGCGTACAGTTAAATACTACTGATCGTCAGGCCTACCAATCAACTGACGTATATTTGGGGATACAATGCAGCTGGATTTGATGGCACAAGTTATTGATGACTAGCAACATATCGCAATCGGCGATACGGGCCGAGCTTGTGACGTTATTTCGGATGAAATTGTGCTCATTGTATTGTACCAACGGCTATGACGTGTTACAGGTCAATGACGTGATGCTCAGGCTTTACGTAATGAAAACGTAACAAGTAATGAATAGTTCATCCTTTGAGACGGGGAAAACATGTGACGGACATTGTTACGTCATTTTGGGTCGACAGTGCACATTGTGACGTAATAAGTGGTGTGACGTGTTTCAGGTCAGTGACATGGTGCTACGGCTCGTACGTCCCGCTCTTCTTCTGGTGTTCTCTGTCCTGGTCACGTGTGCGAGACGGGATAGAGGTGAGTCCGTATACACAACCATCTTAAGATTATTCACTTTTTCGCAAAGTAACCAACCCAACATTTATTTCCAAACATCCTCTGCTTGGGAACGATTTATTTTGTTTACTTATTTTTCTGCTTGTCTCAGCGTGTCTTTCTTGTCGGTCTGGTCATCTCCGTGTCTACCTTTATTTCTTGTTCATGGTGCCTCACTCAAACATTAATAAAATAAATTAATGAGATTTATAAATTAATGAGGTCAGTGTTATTAGAAGTATGATAGGCGTGCTTGTTATTACATACGTGAACCTATGTTTTATGTTTTATGTGTGCTGTCCTTTTGTCCAATTGTTGTTATGATCGTTTACAGGCAGGCAGGGTGTGACGAAGAAAATTTTCCATTTTTATGTTATTATCAATACTTTTCTGTTTGTTGTAGGGGTGTTTTGTACACTGGGAGGCAAACGCTACAGAATGGGGGAGACCTGGCATCCAACGTTAGTTCCATTCGGAGAGAACGCCTGTATCAACTGCACATGCCATGAGGTAGGTCTGGTCATTCTGCCCCCTCCCTCCACCCCTACTCCCCGCCCGGCCCAGTGATCGGGAGGTCGTGGGTTCGAACCCCGGCCGGGTCATACCTAAGACTTTAAAATTGGCAATCTAGTGGCTGCTCCGCCTGGCGTCTGGCATTAAGGGGTTAGTGCTAGGACTGGTTGGTCCGGTGTCAGAATAATGTGACTGGGTGAGACATGAAGCCTGTGCTGCGACTTCTGTCTTGTGTGTGGCGCACGTTATATGTCAAAGCAGCACCGCCCTGATATGGCCCTTCGTGGTCGGCTGGGCGTAAAGCAAACAAACAAACAAACAAACAAACAAACTCCCCGCCCGTCCACACAACTCCAATACAATCTGGTATAGTCACAGTGCTCTCCACTTTGCATTTATCGAAGTAATTTTTTTTGTTTTGTCTGTCTGCCTGTCTCTGTATGTTTCTCTCTCTCTCTGTCACTTTCTTTCTTTAATATTCCCCTCTCTCCCTTTATTCCTTTTTTCTTCCGTTGTTTCTGTATGTTTCTTCATTTGTTTTCTTCCTCCTACTCCTCCCCTAGCTCCCCCTCCCCTTCCTCCTCCTCCTCCTCCTCCTCATCTCTCTCATCCCCTTTCTCTTAATCCGTTTATCTTCCTTCCTTCCTTCTTGAACTCTTTACCTATTATTCATTTATTGTTTTTAGGGCGGAAATGTGAAGTGTCAGGGTATAGACTGCCCGCGCCCTGACTGCGAGGAACCAAAGATTGCAGAGGGGGAGTGTTGCCCTTCTTGTGATAGTGAGTATATATTTTCACTCTAGATCTGTGTGTGTTTTGTTTGTCAGTAGTTCGAGTTTTGATTTTGTAATTCTTCAAAAGTTTTGTTTGTTTTGTTAATTTGCCTCAGAAAATTTCGTCAAATTCCTTCTCTTTCAAGCAATGGAATGAATTTTTTCCTTTAGAATTCTTGCATTTTGATGTGTTTTATCTTGCAGTCATTTGACTAAAATTGAAGGAAAGGAAAGTTTTATTTCAAATGTACGCGGCTCACGTGGTTGTTTAAACTGACATGACGGACATTTAAAAAAAAGTAATGTACGCATATATATACCTCTTCAGTAATGCCATGCACCTTAATCATTTAATAAAGACAGATATTTTTTTTAAAACTTTTGGTTTGTATTTATATCATACTTTTAAAAACTTCAGGAGAAAATAAATAAAAATGACTTTTAATTTTTAACATTTATTTCCTAATAAAGATATCCAAAATACGCCTCTTTTGAAAATAAAACAATAGTTTCTGCTTTTCTAATTGACTCAAAATGATGCACGGCGACTGCTCTAGTAAACTCATGTGTTAAAAAAAAACACCAGGAAAAAACTCGTGTGGTCAGGATATCATGGGTTAGTCATACAACTAAATATTTTAAGCAGTTTCTAATCAGCTAATGCAATTGTTTGATTTGTTGATTATTGCCATACGCTGTTGCACTTTTCTCTTTTTGATCGTCAGAGAAATGTTTACTTATTACTTTTTCGACACTGTCGTTATTTTGTGTGCATGCACTGACAATAATTTCTATTGCGGAATGCAAACGTCTTCGATGTGGTATTTTCATTAATGTCAGGTATTAAATGTTTTGTGAAGTGCATGTGAAGTAACAATTTCACTTTTAAACGCAAGCAATTATAACCTACTTTTATTGAGCATGTTAAACTGAATCGTTTCACCTCGCAGGAATAATAGTTTGTGTATTTGTTTTTTTGCTCGTTTAATGCACTAATCCTCATACTTTTAGTTTCTTTGTTAGTCCTGTGTTGACAACTCTTCGACAAGCGCTTAGAACTGTACCCACGGAATACGCGCTATATAAGCTTCCTATTGATTGATTGATTGACTTTTCAACGAATGAACCATCCCAAATTCAGTTTTATTCTCAACCGTTTCGTACCTAACCCTTTGGCTTGTATGTGGTAATATACACAGATATCACACAATATATCACAATCTGATTTGCATGTGTGTATATTAACCTTATATCTGCCGAGTGTTGCCATTGCACGTGACACGCACCACCCTGCGTCTTATTTAGATTTTGACAACCTTCCTCCCACAGTTGGGAAAGAGGGTTCGAAGGAGAAGGAAGATCGGCGGCCAGGCTGTGACTTTGACGGGAAGACCTACAAGGATGGTGATGTCTTCCCCTCCAACAGCACAGGCCTGAGACCCACGCGGCAAGAGCAGTGCGTCATTTGCGTCTGCGCGGTGAGTGTGACGTCACGAAGAATGACGTCAAGACTAGAGTGTTCAGATAGCTTATTTCTGTTAACTGTTGCTATCCATATGACGCCGTTTTAGAAAGTTTTTTAGTGCGTCATGTAGGGTATGCACGAGGAAGTGAGCGTGAGTGTGAGTGTGAGTGTGAGTGTGAGTGTGAGTGTGATGTCACAGACAATGACGTAATAACGGGATGGTTCATAGTGCTTGAATGGATTAAGCTTATTTCTTCTAAACGTTTGCCATAATCCTTCTGATGCCGTTTTAGAACGCTTTTAAAAGTGCGTCATATAGGGTATGTACGACTACGTGAGTGTGCCGTTGTTATGAATGACGTCATTTGTGGATGAAATGATGTGAGTGTTATTGTTGTGTAATTTTCTTCTCTGACACGTAAAACGATTCATCTGACACTGTTTTGACATGGGTTTGAGAATCTTAAGATAGATTCTATGTCTATTGGGACGAACCTTTTTTTTCCAAAAGTTTTGCAATCAACATGAGAATAATGAATTTTAAATATGGGCAGCGTGGACTAAACATTTTTCGTTGAAAACATTTATATAATATATACACTATTAATATGGATTGTGCAATAAAACAAATCATGAATATTTAAGCATTTGCTTTGGGTAAAGAGCAAATGAACGAGATTCCCTCGACATATTTTAGTGTGCGTGTGTGTGTGTGTGTGTGTGTGTGTGTGTGTGTGTGTGTGTGTGTGTTTGTTTTCGTGTGTGTGTGATGTGTGAGTTTGTGTGTGTGTGTGTGTGTGTGTGTGTGTGTGTGCGCTCTGTTGCTATTGTACATCGCCGTGAGCTCTAGTGAGAATGGGCGATTATTATTATTATTTTATTTGGACGATTTCGGTTTCTGTATGACGTGTCACGTTTTCGCGTGTAAATAAAGCACTCTCGTACACTCACGGAATGAATTCAATATTTTGACTTTTGCAGGTGGGGAAAGTCTTCTGTCAGCTGAAGACGTGTTTGCCAACCAAGTGTAAAAAGTTCAAGAGTGTCCCGGATGACTGCTGTCCTCAATGCGCAGGTCAGTGAAACGTCATGAGACGTCACTGCCGTTATGTTCTAAACTGCAAACCATTATACAAGTATAAGAAAAGCAACCAAGCAAAGAAAGAAAGAAAGTTAGAAAGAAAGAAAAGAAGAAAGAAAGAAAGAAAGAAAGAAAAGAAGGAAGAAAGAAAGAAAGAAAAAAAGAAAGAGAGAAATAAATAAATAAATAAATAGACAAAGAAAGAAAAGAAGAAACAAACAAATGTTTGTGTTTTGTAACAGTGACACATAAGCTCGTACGTTATATGGCTTTCTTGATTTCAGATTTGTAAAAAATCAATTATTCCTTTTTTTTGTTGATTGTTCTTTTTTTGTCTAGCTGCATGATTATCATTTTTCGAGGGCTTTACATTTGTTTAATGTTTTTTTTAGAGTTATTGCGTTTGTTCTTTTGTCATTTCTTCTTCACATTTATGCTACTCTTGCAGTATGATATGGAAAGCTTTCGTTTAATTCTGTGTACTTTTTCTCTTTGGTTTAACGTTACTGACGTTTTTCTCTGTTTCTGTTTTCTTCATTTATTTGTTTAAATTTTTTATTGGGCCTTCTTTTTTTTTAGATCTGCGTGCTGTCCAGCTTCTTCTTTTCTTTTATTGTTCCTATAATGTTTCTCTTAAAGCAGACCGGCAGGCTGGCTTTAACTATTTGCTTTCTTTCTACGAAGAAATGCTTTATAATAATATGACAATTTTGCTCGTGCTTTCGGCGCCATTTTGTTTATTCCAACATGAGTTTTCTTTGCCATATAAAGAATAAAATTGCAAAGGTACAACCCCTCCCCCCCCACCAGCCCCATACTGAATTCGCATGTCTTCTCTTTTTTTTCCCCCCCATGTATACAGCTTTGTAGAGCAAGCTTTGTGCTTTGGCTTACGGCAGCTTTGTGTGTATCTTTTACAGATGAGTCAGACTACACGGATGATTATCGCCATTACCTTCTTTCAGATCCCAAGCAGTACAACAGATCAGACGCAGGTAAGTCATAAGTCATCCCCTTTGAAACCCGAACCATTCAATCACCGTTCACCCCCCCATCCCCCCAAAAAAGAAGAAAACACTAAACAACCCCACCACCACCAACCGCACCAAAAACAAGCAAACCCACACAAAACACACACACAACAAAACCACCCCCTCTGAAAACAACTAATTAAACCCAATGAACACAGAAATACTTCTTTCTTCTTCTTCAGCGTTCCAGAAATTCTGGTGACGTGTGAGCTCGTTTGCCCATTTGGGTTCCCCACACTATACTCTGAGAGCATAGTCAGCTCCACTCCGCTTTCGTTGAGTAGGCATGCTGGGTATTTTCGTGTTTCCATAACCCACCGAACTCCGACATGGATTACAGGATCTTTTCCGTGCGCACTTGGTCTTGTGCTTGCGTGTACACACGAAGGGGGTTAAGTCACCAGCAGGTTTGCACATAAGTTGACCTGGGAGATCGGAAAAATCTCCACTCTTAACCCACCAGGCGGCAGCGACCGGGATTCGAACTCACGACCTCCCGATTAGGAGGCCGACGTCTTACCACTGCGCCACTTTGCCCGTACACAGAAATACAAAAACCAATGCTTATTTTCGCTGTGCACCAAAATCCATTGATTTTGTTATTTGTTTAAGTCATCGAAAGGTCAAACATTATTGTCTGCAATGACTTCAGAAGTCAAGTGATCAAACCATGTACAGCTCCATACTCATTTTAGTCACGTGCTTGATATTTCTACTGTCATGAATTTCTTCTCTTTATTTCTTGAACCATAAAGCTATTATACACAACAGGTATAGAATTGCGCAAAAAGTATTGCAGAAACTAAAATCATTTCATCTTTCAATTGATGGATTTGTACAGTTTTTGCAACAGGCAATATTACAATCAACTTGACCATAAACTCTTACTTACTGATAAACATTGTGCAACGGTTCAGTTATTTCTAATATGCACCTAATAATTTTCTATGGCATGGATTGTGCAACAGTCAATATGTCAATACACCCTGCACACAGTCCCTCTTACGTGAGTTAATTTAAGTATTAAACAACTCTTATTTTAGACAATTTTGTCACCTCTTGTAAATTTGACTCTTGTGAATTGATTCAACTGAAACGTTGAAAATCACCCATAGGTAGACATTTTCTGCTCACCCCTCCTATGTTTATTTCAGACTGTTCCACAGCAATGGGATTACATCGCAACGGCAGCAGCTGGCATCCCGTCATAGACATGATTGGCGTCGCTGGTTGCATCACGTGTACTTGCATCGTGAGTACGAGGGCCTCTCTCTAAATCCTTTGTATTCACCTTTTTTGTGCCTTTCTCGAAAATGACAAGGGCAGATAAAGTACAAGGAAAATCAGGGAATAAAGACAGTACCGTAGTATACTTTCGTTCAGCTACACTCTTGGCTGGACCGGCACGGTTGGCCTAGTGGTAAGGCGTCCGCCCCGTGATCGGGAGGTCGTGGGTTCGAATCCCGGCCGGGTCATACCTAAGACTTTAAAATTGGCAATCTAGTGGCTGCTCCGCCTGGCGTCTGGCATTATGGGGTTAGTGCTGGGACTGGTTGGTCCGGTGTCAGAATAATGTGACTGGGTGAGACATGAAGCCTGTGCTGCGACTTCTGTCTTGTGTGTGGCGCACGTTATATGTCAAAGCAGCACCGCCCTGATATGGCCCTTCGTGGTCGGCTGGGCGTTAAGCAAACAAACAAACAAACTCTTGGCTGGATTTCTTTTCCACGTTACGACGCGCGGACGTTGAAAAACCTGACCACCGAGATGAAAATAAAACTAAAATTTACTCTTTTTCCTCTTCTTTTCAGAATGGCAACGTGTCCTGCAAACGTCTGGAATGTTCCGCCCTGTCCAGCGCGTCCTGCGAAACGCCTGACCATCCTGATGCGCCGTGCTGCAGGCAGTGTGCGGTCCACAAGGCCTCGGACAGAGTGGAAGTGCCCGCTGGTCACCCTAAGGGCTCCAAACACAAAGACAAGGGCAAAAAAAGGAAACGAGGCAGGAAGAACCGAAAGAGGAAAAAGAAGGGGAGAAGGAAGCGGAAGAAGAAGGGAGGTTAGTAAAGAACGAGAGAGAGAGAGAGAGAGAGAGAGAGAGAGAGAGAGAGAGAGAGAGAGAGAGAGAGAGAGAGAGAGAGAGAGAGAGAGAGAGAGAGAGAGAGAGAGAGAGAGAGAGAGGTTAGTAAAGAGAGAGAGAGAGAGAGAGAGAGAGAGAGAGAGAGAGAGAGAGAGAGAGAGAGAGAGAGAGAGAGAGAGAGAGAGGGAGAGAAAGAGGGAGAGAGAGTGAGAGAGAGAGAGAGAGAGAGAGAGTGAGAGAGAGAGACAGAGAGAGAAAAAGAGAGAGAGAGACACAGAAAGAGAGAGAGAGACAGAGAGAGAGAGAGAGAGAGAGAGAGAGAGAGAGAGAGAGAGAGAGAGAGAACGAAAAAAATTCTCTGCCTTGGTTTCTTTTGACTTTCTTCCTCCTCTCACATTTTATGTTTTTTTCTGTCCTGCCGGACACAATTGTCAGTATTGCAAAGGGGAACGAACAAACAAACAAAGGGTTAGGTTTGCTGACGGACAGACCAACGCAACACCTTAATGACATAGTTAACCAACACATGTACAATCAGTTGCAACGTTTTCCTAAACAAACGTTATTGGATTCCTCTACGTTACGGTTAATTCTTTTCCTTTCCTTTTCATATTTTGGTTCTTTGCTTTTTTCTTTTCCAATTGTGTTTTGGTTAACATTTTTAATATGGTCCTCAGAAAGCCTTCCTGGGTGAAACATTTGACGAAATTGTGCTGTCTTTGTGAGTAAAGATCCTTTTTGTTAAAAAAAACACCCCACTTATTTATGAATTCGCGTCTCCATTTCAGTGTCAGTTCGAGGTCACCGTAGATGCAAAGCCTCAGACAGAGAGCAAGTGCATCCGCACCGGAAGGCCAACGTCACTTCCGTGGCGGCCATTTTGTCCGAGCTGTGTCTACCACGCAACACAGACCGTCTTGTGTACAGAGGAAAGGGAGACGACTTCGAGATGTTGGCCTTCGACAACCTGAAGACAAAGACTGTTGAGATGTTGCGCTGGGAAGTGAAGAAACGTAAGGATATTTTCCGAATTGAATTTTGTTACAATATTACATTTTTAAGTAAGTCAGAAACGTTCTTGGAAGTCTGCGGCTGTGTCGATGTGCACAACATAGCTCCGAGGACGTGTTTTCCGGGTTAATTTTTCCTAGTTTTTTTGGGGGGAGGGCATATCTGTCATGCTACGCAAAACAAACTTGTTGTGACCTGTTATTTTCGGAATAACACTTTGTATTCATTCAACATTAGATTTTTCTGGTTCGAGCTAATTGACGCCAGAGGCCGACTAAACCTCATAGCTCGATCGAGAGTATAACAGTACAAATGGTTGTGTTCAACTCGATTTCTAGCTCGGTCTCCTAGAACAATGACTGTCTTGAGCCGTGTCATATTTCATATATTTTGGTGAAATATTTTTTCTTCTTCTTCGTCGTTCATTGGCTGAAACTCCCACGTTCACTCATATTTTTGCTCGAGTGGGTTTTTACGTGTATGACTGTTTTTATCCCGCCATTCAAGCTGCCATACGTCGATTTTGGGGGAAGCATGCTGGGTATTTTTGTGTTGCTATAACCCACCGAACTCTGACATGGATTACAGTATCTTTTCCGTGCACACTTGGTCTTTTGCTTGCTTGTACACACGAAGGGGGAATAAGGCACTAGCAGGTCTGAACATAAGTTGACCTGGGAGATCGGGAAAATCTCCACCCTTAACCCACCAGGCGGCCGCGGCCGGGATTTGAACTCACGACCTTCCGATTAGGAGACCGATGTCTTATCCACTACGCCACTGCGCCCGTCGATCCGTGTCAAATGTCATATATGTTGGTCAAATACAAATAAGGTAATTGTCACAGTGCAGTTTTGTTGGTCCGTTGTTCGGGTATGTCTTTGTGGATTTGTGTTAACAGAGGAATATTCTTTTGGGCCGCCACATGTACCTGAGACTATTTTTGTTTTGCAGGTAAACTGTTAGACACTGAACATAGCATGGTCCTTGTGGACGAGGTTCGCCCCACGATAATGTGCAGTCAAATTATTGGAGCAACCAACAAAGGTAAGTAATATCATTAGAAGGAGGGAGAGAGAGAGAGAGAGAGAGAGAGAGAGAGAGAGAGAGAGAGAGAGAGAGAGAGAGAGAGAGAGAGAGAGAGAGAGAGAGAGAGAGAGAGAGAGATGCGTACGTGAGGGGAGAGAATTTTCACAAATGCTTTGTTCCCCTTCTTACCGGACAACGACTCTCAATCATTCACACACCCAGCATTGCAAACAAATCATATTTGATAAAACACAATTCAAATTCATATGAATCATAAGGAGAATTGGAAAACCTGAATATGCCATACTTAGTATAATCTTAGCTTGTTGTGTGGTAACAAATGTTCATATCGTATTGTACATGTCCGGAATAAATGTTGTTTAAACCAATATGCCATTTGTTTTTACAGGCGGCTTCAAGAAGCTGTTGAGGAAGATCGACTCCAAGCAAAAAAAGTGCAAGTCTCGAGGGAAACCCTGCTCTACACGAACACTGGAGAAAATCATCAAACGGGATAGACGTCTCAAAGACCTGCCCACTCAGAGCGTGTGTGGAGAGTAGAGATGATGTCACAGACAATGACGTCATTTTTCAAGAACAACGACATCAAAGCAAAGGCATGTCACAAGCCATGACGTAAGTTTCCGGGAAACTTTATGACACTGCAGTGCAGAAGGAAGGTGAAGCTTCGTCGTCATCGAATACTTCTGACCTATAACAGTGAGACCCTTAAGTCTACCTATGACATCATCGTCTATGACGCCACTTTGGAATTATTTAAAAACGTTGGGCCATTGCTTTGGCAGCGAAGAGTGAAACCAGATGCTCACCAAATGTTGACAATGAAACCACTACAAGATTGTAATAATGAAGCGAAGTGAAGTTACTCATCAAAAGCAATGTCGAATATAAGTCACTGTAAAACTGTATGATGGAATCGACGTAACGTTACTGTGTCGAAGAAAAATTTTCGGTGGCGTTTCAAATATTGCGGTAACAGCATGGTCACCGCAAAAGAGGTAAAATAGAATACTTGTGCAGAAATGGCATATTGCGTTGGTAGTCGGTGAAACGTCGAAACTTATTTCAAATCAACGAAAACGTCGCTTTCATTTCGGCAGAAACGCCGAGCTTTTTCACGGAGGGGAAAAAAGTGATGCTACGCACTGACTTAAACCGTCCTTAAAAGTGACAAACGTTTGTGACTATTTTGGCAAATATGCATGAGAAATGAATCTTAGCTGTACATCTGTTCTTTGAACAGAGGGTTTGGACGTAAAATGGTATGAACTTTGGGTTCGGAAGTATCCGTAAATATTTGCCACTTTGTTATGAAAAACACTCTATGCACAAGAAGACTGATGCATCAGCATGAACGGAATTGTGTGCGAGGCTTTATAGATCTTCACTAGTTGACGTGGTATGGTTTTTTTTCTCATGAAAATTGCTCTCTGGGTTTTGAAAAAGAGTATTTCCTAGCTTCTTTGTGAACACAAGACCTCTTGCACCAGAGATGAACACGTGGACTGATTGACACATTCTCACAGCGAACAATGTCTTGGGGAATTTTCTAATGAGAATTGTTATCAGCGGTGTGAAAAGAGTATATGAACATAAGAACTCTTGAACCAAATACGAACACAACAATACGATTTTGGACACATTCGCACAGTGTAGAGTGCTGAGGAGGCTGACATCCTCCCCTAGGATTGTCTGTTTGCAGCCGTCGCTAGGAGTCCAGGGGAGGTGATCACCTCTGCACCCTGACGGACAATTGTTTAAATGCATAACAATACATTGCACCTCCTCCCTATTAAAAGCGACATGAACATTGATAAACTGGTCAGTTCTGCATGAGGACGGTATAATTACTTAACTCAATGTACAGTAGACGAAACCTGCTCGCTGCCAGAAGGGACACCGAATCGTGGTAAAATGGTCAATTCGAACTGGACAACATGTCATCTTTGTTCGTCAGCTTTCAGTTGGACTTCTCGCTATTGTAGTTCATGTTAAGGCTTGTGTGTGATGGAAATGGAGACAGCTACACATCTTGTCTGTGTCTGCTTGACATTCTTGACCGTCTGCACGAAGAGGTTGTGACACAGAAATGGAACTTTGTCGGGATTTGGTGTAAAAGAACAATTGTGTGTGGATGGATGTATGTTGTCGACATTTTGACAGTCCGGACAGCAGTAATCATTCACGGGCTGTGATGCGAACATGGAGTTGGAAGCCTCAAAAGAACAAACGACTTACGACATACACACACACATTATATACTTGTACACACAATTGCAGTGTAACATTTCAAACGTGACCTCAGTTTTGTGCAAATCAAGTTATACTGAGTATGACGTCAAACAAGTTCGGGGCTAGTGACGTCATGCAGAGGTCTAGCCAATCTGTGTTGGCAGGATTGCGTCACACATAATGCAACAAGTGGCTGGTGTATTTTGTGTGTGTGTTTCACAGTAACTGTTGCTTTGTATAACAGTCCTTTGAGTGGTACATTTTGTTATGTGAGCACAGTTGAGCAGAGTGGACGAACGTTGGTGATATCTCTACTTTTGATGAATATACCGTAAACTGCGTTTTAAATAAGGCTTCAACGCGAACGTTGGTGATATCTCTACTTTTGATAAATATACCGTAAACTGCGTTTTAAATAAGGCTTCAACGCGAACGTTGGTGATATCTCTACTTTTGATAAATATACCGTAAAACTGCGTTTTAAAAAAGGCTTCAACGCGAATGTTGGTGATATCTCTACTTTTGATATATATACCGTAAACTGCGTTTTAAATAAGGCTTCAACGCGAACGTTGGTGATATCTCTACTTTTGATAAATATACCGTAAGCTGCGTTTTAAATAAGGCTTCAACGCGAACGTTGGTGATATCTCTACTTTTGATAAATATACCGTAAACTGCGTTTTAAATAAGGCTTCAACGCGAACGTTGGTGATATCTCTACTTTTGATAAATATACCGTAAACTGCGTTTTAAATAAGGCTTCAACGCGAACGTTGGTGATATCTCTACTTTTGATAAATATACCGTAAACTGCGTTTTAAATAAGGCTTCAACGAAGCGTGTTAATTGTTTTCTCGAATGTTCTTTAACTATCTGTCCGTGAACGAAGACGAAAATGCGTTTGTAAATTGTAAGTCCAAAGCTTGCAAGACTCTCTTCAACACAAAATATTTCCGTGTAAGTAACTAACGCTGATGGGGTCTATGTCGACCAAAAGAGTGGGATTCCATGTAGGTGGAGTTCCTGTAGGTGGATTCCCTGTATACAGGGAATACCACAGGGTGTAGTTCCTGTAGCGTTTCGCTGATATCGCTGAAAGTCACGTGACGCTTAGCGACATCGGTAGAATATGATGTTTTTCGATCATTTTTGATATTTCTTAGAAATTCGAGTATGGTTTGCAAGTTTTATTGAAAAACTCCACCCTGTGGGATTCTCTATATACAGGGAATCCCTCTACAGGAACTCCACCTACAGGGAATCCCACTCTTTTGGTCGACATAGACCCCATCAGCGTAACTAACCACAAACAGAGTGATGCATACTGACTGTGGTTAAATATACCTTGAGTGGTTTGCTATGCTGGGACTGCCAGCCACTCGGTAATTGTGACACCAGTTCCTCCTTTGTAATGATTTTATTACTATGTTGGTTAAGCTGTTAGAAGGAAGAATTCGTGTATGGCATCATTCTTCCGTCCGAAGAACCACCTTTACTTTTGTTAGTACACTAATGTACTTGGTTTTTGAGCGCTTGCTGTGAACAGACCTGCCTCGTTTCTAATGTTATGAAATTGAAACCACAATGGCCGATTTGCTCTTGTGCAAAAAGAGTTTGTCTCTGGTATGGCGCTGTTATGCAAGCCTAGCTGTTCTTTCTCGTAGTAATCTTATATAAAAAGTGTCTCTTCTTTTCCGTGTCTCTGCTATGCAAAATGGTTTGTTTTTTCTAACGCCTCTCTTATGCGAAACCTATATGTTCTAACTCGTGCCACTGTTATGCAACATCTCTCTTATGCAAAACCTAGCTGTTCTTTCTTATGCTTCTCTTATGCAAAAAGTGTCTTCATTTGTAATGCTATTCTTATGCAAAACCTAGCTGTCCTTTCTTATTCTTCTCTTGTGCAAAACATGTCTTAATTTTTTTTAATGATATTCTTATGAAAAACGTGTCTGTTCTTTCTCAATTAAGCCCCTCTTATGCAAAAAGTGATTTTATCTCAATGCTATTCTTATTCAAAAAGGGATTGTTCTATCACAATTAAAGCTACTCTCATGCAAAAGTGTCTGTTGTCATGCAAAAATGTAAGAAAACCCCACCCAATATGTATGTTGTAAAGTTGATATTGTGCGTTAGCTGTTGCTGATACTTCTAGACATTTCTTGTTAGAACTGTACAGCGCCGAAGAGTGATTTTCAATATGGTTGTGATTGGTGCTATTATACTGTTTATTGTATTTGACATACGTTCGTGTCTCTTACAGAGTGCTTATGTCAAAACAAATGTCTGCTTCCCCAAACGAGTTGTAAATAAAGGTGTGGCTGAAATCAAAATTTGGTAAGGAAAAGGTGCGTTACCTTTGAAAGCCAGTGTACAGTTTGGAATATGTTTTACTGGTACCGCGAAACTGTTGTTGGCTTTGTGAATTGCCCTCTTGTACTGGGTGTGTTTTTGTGTTGTTATGTTTAGTGATTGCTTAAGGCCTGTGAGTAGACTGGGGTGAGAAAGGTCTGTGGAGGAACGGGGGGTGTGGGGTGGGGGATGGGGTTTCAGGGAGGTGTAGCAAGCGTAGAGTTTAGAAATAAATAACTTCTTAATTTGCACTCTTTATCATAAAACATACACACTCACGCACGCATATAATCCCGTAGTCGCCAATGCAGAGCGACAGGCACGCATGCACGTGTACACACACACACACGCACACACACACACACACACACACACACCACACACACGTACGCACGCACGCGGCCCAAAAGACAGACAGACAGACAGACACACACACACAAACAATACACTATTGTTACTCTAATGTGTTCCTTTAATTATTTTTAAAAGGTCACCATATTGGAAAGGTCCTACTGACAGGATGCCTTTTTGTTGTTCCGGCACATGTAGATATAAATGTTATTCCCACACAATGCTCTTGTTCAAGGGTCACTCCTTCTTTTGACAACAGTTGGGCGAACCATCCCAGGCTATGCTTTAGATGAGATGAGACCATCCCAGGCTATGTTTTAGATGAGATGAGACCATCCCAGGCTATGCTTTAGATGAGATGAGACCATCCCAGGCTATGCTTTAGATGAGATGAGACCATCCCAGGCTATGCTTTATATGAGATGAGACCATCCCAGGCTATTCTTTAGATGAGATGAGACCATCCCAGGCTATGCTTTAGATGAGATGAGACTATCCCAGGCTATGCTTTAGATGAGATGAGACCATCCCAGGCTATGCTTTAGATGAGATGAGACCATCCCAGGCTATGCTTTAGATGAGATGAGACCATCCCAGGCTATGCTTTAGATGAGATGAGACCATCCCAGGCTATGCTTTAGATGAGATGAGACCATCCCAGGCTATGCTTTAGATGAGATGAAACCATCCCAGGCTATGCTTTAGATGAGATGAGACCATCCCAGGCTATGCTTTAGATGAGATGAGACCATCCCAGGCTATGCTTTAGATGAGATGAGACCATCCCAGGCTATGCTTTAGATGAGATGAGACCATCCCAGGCTATGCTTTAGATGAGATGAGACCATCCCAGGCTATGCTTTAGATGAGATGAGACCATCCCAGGCTATGCTTTAGATGAGATGAGACCATCCCAGGCTATGCTTTAGATGAGATGACACCATCCCTCCACTTCGATACGTAGCCAAAATCAACTCCCTGATTGCTTGCTATGTTGAGTTGGATTTTTGTTCATGAATTTAATTATTTATTTCACACACACACACACAGACAGACAGACAGACAGACAGACAGACAGACAGACAGACAGACAGACAGACAGACAGACAGACACACACACACACACACACATACCTAAAGTGTGGATGGTTACCTAAGAGGCGGCACTGGGTGTAGTGCCTTTCTAGTGCACTTGCACTACAACAGCACTGGGTGCAGTACTCGCTCCGGCATCGAAGAATTTTGCACTAAAAAATGCACAAAATTTGACCTATTTCGTCGCCTATAGAGGACGGAAAGAATGTCATTTTGAACATTGTTATGACATTCTTTCCGTCAAAAAAGTCAATTTAACGGTGTTAAATGAAGCGAGCATCCACACAATTAGGTTGCCATCCAGAGTTTAGGTTGCCATCCACGTGTGGATGGTTGCCTTATGGTGATTTAGGCAACCAAACCTGTGGAAACATGGGTACACACACACACACACACACACACACACACACACACACACACACACACACACACACACACACACACACACACACACACACACACACACACTCTCTGTCTCTCAATCATAAAAACTTCCCATTGAGCAGACAGTTAATGTGACCAAGTGTTGGGAGGGCGGGGGACGGGGGGGGGGGGGGGGGGGGGGGGGGGGTGGATGGTGTTGTCCCATGTAAAAGCCTGGCCAGATGAGAGACAGAGAGCCGAATTGCTTTCACGGGAAAGAGTGTGCCTTTGATTTGCACCTGTCCTGTTGTTTGTTTGCTGCATATGTGATGTGCAAATAAAGCGAGTTGATTTGAACTGCATTCTGCCTGCCTTGATATCCGTTCTTGTGTGTATGTTTGTTTGTTTGTTTCCCGTTTTATTATTGCCATCTTCTCGACAAAAAGGCTCCAGATTAAATTTATTCGTTTGTCAATTGTTGAGTCAGATTTTTTTATTTTATTTATTTATTTCTTTTTTTAGCTTTTGTGTGTGTAGCTATTTTCTTAAAAAAAGAAGAAAAATCGTATCTGCTGCGGCCAGCCAGCCAGACGCATTCACACATGCATACATACACACATCACACAGACACAGACATTCAAAACACACAGAGACACACACAGTCTTACACAGACACAGACAGACCGACCGACAGACAGACAGACAGACAGACAGACAGACAGACAGATTGGCAGACAGACACACACATAGACGCAAACGCACGTACGTTCGCACGCTCGCACGCACGCACCCACACGCTCATACACACACACAAACACACACACAAACACACACATTCACACACACACACACACACACACACACACACACACACACACACACACACACACGCAATGTAATCGACAAATATTTGACTGAATAAAACAACAACAACAACAACAACAACAACAAAAACAACAACAACAACAATAACACACAATAAGCAAAGCAGAAAGAAGTCAAATAATGAGAGGTCATTAGTGTTTGTTAACATCAATAACGGGAGTTAGAGGAGTGAAAATTAACACTGTTCACGAAGTAGTAGGCCAAACGACACTCTTTATCTCTTGTCAACCGGTTTCGTGATAAGAAACCTGAGTGTTGTCTGAATTAATGATGATCACATTTCCTTTGAGCACATTCCCAATCAATGTATTCAATTTTCTTTAAAAACGTTCCCTGCCGCGTCTGTTCTTGTTTCTACGCAAAGATCTATACATTTAAACATTTTCGCTGGCTTAGCAAGCATTCATAAAAAAAGTCCTCATTTGTAAAACATACATAATTCACAGCGCGGAAAGAGGAACAGAAATGGCGGATCTTTCATCAACAACATGACCTGCTGTACCCGGATGAATAATTGACAACACGTGACCAGCTGTCTGTGACGAAACGCTTAGCGACAGCGCTGACATGGCGACTGTAGAGACCTAACGGTACTGTGTTTGAGGTGCTGAGGGAATCACCGTCTGGGTAGACAACCCGGTAACCGTACCACTACCTACCCTTCTGTTCTCGACTTGTTCTATCTTGATGTCGAGAAACCAACGCCTTACTGACCAAGTTCTTTTGATTGTCTAAGTGTTACTCGTATGTAAGGATAACCATAGCCAGAAGAACACTTTATTTTTCGTTAAAAGGAATACATTAAAATGGAAATGTTCTTCTACGCATCTCACCTACCTGTAAGAAAAAAAAAAGAAAAAAAAAGAAAGTTAGGATGAAAGTCGCTTGGTCATTTCAATGCGTGCCAGGCGATTTTGTTCAGAATAACTCTTACTTACTCTATTACACATGTTGCATTCATTTAGAGCAATTACTTCCCTTTGTTTATCAGATCTACCTGTCAACGTTGATCAAATTACACATTTTAATAAGAATTACGAGGACATTTAACGAGACGAAAACACATAAAACACAAAAGTTCTTATTATTTCAAAGACCATTAGGATGACGTACTTGTGAGAATTTGTTAAGACATTAATTCTACGTTCGATAAACTAATCTTTATTGTTCTCTGAATCTTGATTTCAGAACTTTTGCAACCGGTTTCGGCTTTTTGATAACCCTCTGAATAAAGAACCCCCAAAAGGTTACTAATTGGATTGTTTAATCATAAACAAAACTAAATGTGCACTAGTCCGTCGCCATAGTGATCCTTGCAATGGACGAACATGCAAAAAATAATGAGATAATCCACAGAGAAAGAACTAACCTCACTTCAGGCTTGTCTCTTCCATCTCAAGATAGCGAGTTTTCGTTAATACCCCAATGAGAAGAAAGCACATGTCATGAAAGCACATGTCATGAAAGCACATGTCATGAAAGCACATGTCATCACTTCACGCCTGAGAACAAGGCACAACAAACTGCAACAACACCTGCACAACAAAACTGCGAGCTGTGCCCTCCCCCATGTGTCCCTGTGGAGAAGCAAAACAAGACACAGCTCACGTCCTACAGGACTGCAAGAACCTCAAGCCCTTGAGGACAGAGACTTGCCCAAGGCCAACGACCCTCCAAGAGAAGCTGCACGGTCCCGTGGAAGCTCTACAAAAGACCACCAGCTTCATGCACAGAGCTGGACTCCAAGTGTAAAGGCGAACGACAAGAAGACGATCACTTCATTGATAGCAGGGATTTGCATTCATTTTTTTCTCCTGAAATGAAGGTTTTGTCAACTGCCTTTTCTGTTTTTATGCTACTTGTAATTGATGTTAGACGTTTGCAGTCTCTCTCTCTCTGACGCTCTACGATCAGTTGAAGCAAGGCAAGGCAAGATAAGGCCAGATAATGTAACGGAATATAATGTTACATAAGATAACGTAAGGTAATGTATACGTAAGGTCATTTCGCATAGTCCAGAGAGGTTTCTGTAATACCACAACCTCCAGCAGCAATGAAGAATGCCGAGTCCGCACGAGGTAGTCAGTATATACAGTAATTTACTTTTCAACAAATCGTGTATCAGAATCGTCCAAAACAGCCCAGTGCTAATACTCTTCTGACTGGTGCACACAGCGTTTTAAATCTCGGTGACAAAAACATTACATTTTTTCTCCGAAAAATTGATGTTTTGTCTTCAGATTTTGACAACTAATCGTCTGGACAAGTGCCTTTTGAAACGCAGGTAAGAGATTTATATTTTGTACGTGTGATTGGTCCGAATTAATTGTGTTATTAGAAATACAAATACAAAAACAAAGACTGCCAACGTTCCAAAGTTCAGAATCAAAAAACAAGAAAGGTAGGTTGTTCGAACGTTTGTTATTGACAAAACAAGAAAGGTATGTTGTTGGAACGTTTCATTATTGACAAAACAAGAAAGGTATGTTGTTGGAACGTTTCATTATTGACAAAACAAGAAAGGTATGTTGTTGGAACGTTTCATTATTGACAAAACAAGAAAGGTATGTTGTTGGAACGTTTCATTATTGACAAAACAAGAAAGGTATGTTGTTGGAACGTTTCATTATTGACAAAACAAGAAAGGTATGTTGTTGGAACGTTTCATTATTGACAAAACAAGAAAGGTATGTTGTTGGAACGTTTCATTATTGACAAAACAAGAAAGATATGTTGTTGGAACGTTTCATTATTGACAAAACAAGAAAGGTAGGTTGTTGGAACGTTTGTTATTGACAAAACAAGAAAGGTAGGTTGTTGGAACGTTGTTATTGACAAAACAAGAAAGGTAGGTTGTTGGAACGTTTGTTATTGACAAAACAAGAAAGGTAGGTTGTTGGAACGTTGTTATTGACAAAACAAGAAAGGTAGGTTGTTGGAACGTTTGTTATTGACAAAACAAGAAAGGTAGGTTGTTGGAACCACAAAACAAGAAAGGTAGGTTGTTGGAACCACAAAACAAGAAAGGTAGGTTGTTGGAACGTTTGTTATTGACAAAACAAGAAAGGTAGGTTGTTGGAACGTTTGTTATTGACAAAACAATACATTACCAGATATTTCGACCCAACGGTCTCCAAAGTGAACAGACAAACAAATATTCACACAAAACTTATCTTAAATTGTGTGAATATTTGTTTGTCTGTTCACTTAAAAGACCGTTGGGTCGAAATATCTGTGAATGTATTGTTTTGTCAATAACAAATATTAGAAATACAGTTTGATGCATGATTATGTTATGCTGAGGACACTTTTCTCATTTTGTGTGTGTTCTTGGCTATGAAAAAATAATACGTGAATTTCTGTCGCTGTTCTCAATACAAATAATTGAGTCAATCTGTTGGGCTAAAAGAAAGAAACACTGTATTTTTCACCGAAAAAAATGAGTCTTGGACTGGCCGAAACCCTACGACCAAGACTGTGCGAACTGGTATCGGAGAAACCAACAATTATACCAATTTGCATGAAACAGATTGTTTTTACATTTAGTCAAGTTTTGACTACATGTTTTAACATAGAGGGGGAATCGAGACGAGGGTCGTGGTGTATGAATGTGTGTGTCTGTGCGTGTGTATGTGTAGAGCGATTCAGACCAAACTACTGGACCGATCTTTATGAAATTTGACATGACAGTTTCTGGGTATGATATCCCCGGATTTTTTTCGATAAATGTCTTTGATGACGTCATATCCGGCTTTTTGTAAAAGTTGAGACGGCACTGTCACACCCTCATTTTTCAATCAAATTGATTGAAATTTTGGCCAAGCAATTTTCGACGAAGGCCGGACTTCGGTATTGCATTTCAGCTTGGTGGCTTAAAAATTAATTAATGACTTTGGTCATTTAAAATCGGAAAATTGTAAAAAAAAATTATTTTTTATAAAACGATTCAAATTTACAAACATCTTATTCTTCGTCATTTTCTGATTCCAAAAACATATAAATATGTTATATTTGGATTTAAAACAAGCTCTGAAAATTAAAAAAATTAAAAATTATGATCAAAATTAAATTTTGGAAATCAATTTAAAAACACTTCCATCTTATTCCTTGTCGGTTCCTGATTCCAAAAACATATAGATATGATATGTTTGGATTAAAAACACTCTCAGAAAGTTAAAACGAAGAGAGGTACAGTAAAGCGTGCTATGAAGCACAGCGCAACCGCTACCGCGCCAAACAGGCTCGTCACTTTCACTGCCTTTTGCATTAGCGGCGGACTACGTTCAATTTAATTCTGTGAGTTCCACAGCTTGACTAAATGTAGTAATTTCGACTTACGCGACTTGTTTATTTGTAAACGTTGGTCATTGAAGATTTCTATGCAGCTAAAAATAAACTGTTAAGTGAATTTTGCCGAATTTTGACGACAAGTGCGCATGCTCAGATAATTACACAATGGTTTCCCCGGTTTTTCAAAAGCTTTATACAACCTTTGACCTTATATGGATATTAGAAATGACTCGTTTGACCATATAAGGAACATACATTGCAGTCACAGAGTGTACTAAATTATAAATATAATTAGACAATGGTTTTGCTCTCCAAAGCGCATGCTCAGAAAGTTACAGCATGGTGTTCCCAGTTTTTCCAAAGCTTTATAACTACTTTGACCATATATGGAAAATAAAAAATGATGCGCTTGACCATATAAGGAACATAAATTACAGTCAAAGAGTTACTAAATAGAGAGAACAAATTGTTTGGGATCCTTTGGAGTGCCCGTTCTGGGCAGGTGGTCGTTACAAGGAGGTGGTCGGTCGCCAGGGCAGGTTTGACGGTAACCTTCAAAGCTGAAATAGCCATATAAATTTAATAATAATAATAATGATAACTGAACATTTTTAAGTGCCTATAACCTATGGCTCTAGGCCCTTTACGAAAGAACATATACAGAATAGAACAAAACTTGATCCACAAGGACAGTAGCTTTTATGTTAAAAATGATTTAAAAGTGGGCGATGTTGCAAGGCCATTCTATAGGCTCTAATTGTCATTTAGTGTTAACCTGGTTTATGCTTTAATTTTAGATGACTAGATACAATGGCTTCTGCTGAATATCCTTTTAGTGGTCACCTCATCCGCCGCGAAATGGATTTTCTGTGGGTATCCATGCTACTCCATTACGTGTCATAGCCTTTCGTGAATCAGCTCAAACATATAGACACGAGTAGTCAGTTTGAAGAACGGTATAGGAACGAACGGACAATGGAACAAAGAAACAAAGAGACAAACAAGCAAGCAAGCAAGCACACACAGAATGACATAAAGACCGACTGATAGACGTACACACATACAAACAAATTAAGCAAACAGGAAAACACACAGACACAAATATTGACAAGAACACATTTGCACAACAACAATTTTACATAATTATACGCATATGGACAATGCCACACACATGCAGGCATATATTCTCTCTCTCTCTCTCTCTCTCTCTCTCTCTCTCTCTCTCTCTCTCTCTCTCTCTCTCTCTCTCTCTCTCTCTCTCTCTCTCTCTCTCTCTCTCTCTCTCTCTCTCTCTCTCTCTCTCTTGTGTCTGTCTGTCTCTCATTCTCTCTCTGTCTGTCACTGTGTCTGTCTTTCACTCTTTCTCTTTCTCTCTCTCCCTCTCTCTCTCTTTCTCTCTCTGTATGTCCGTCTCTGTTCCTCTCTCAGTCTCTGTCTCTCCCGATCTCTCTCCTCTCTCTCTCTCTCTCTTTTGTGTCTGTCTTTCTCTCTTTTCTCTCTCTCTCCCTCTCTCTCTCTCTCTCTGACTGTCCGTCTCTGTTCCTCTCTCAGTCTCTGTCTCTCCCCCTCTCTCCCCTCCCCCTCTCTCTCTCTCTCTCTCTCTCTCTCTCTCTCTGTGTCTCTGTCTCTCTCTCGCTCTCCAATGCATCAACGTTAATTTGAAGGCAGAAAAGTCGACAAAGGAAATGGTTGTTTACGAGCACTTTGCCGTTACCATGCATAGGAATTACCACACTTGTGAATATCATTGTGTGACAATTAGTTGTTGGAATCAAAATCACAGGGAGGTGGGCGGTGCATAGAAATCACACAAAGGGAATTATGAACGTATTTAGTATCATCAAAGGGGGGTCTGAGCAGTACAAATGGCCATTTGTTAGCACGGAGAAAGATGTATGATGTTTGACTGCTTGACTTTTAAACTACACTACCTTCGAAACAAAGACTGGCAAGGTTCCCAATCAAGAATAAAAAAACCCACACCAATAACAAGAAAGGTTAATTTTTCTGGAAGGTTTAAATCAGGACGAAACAAAGCATTCACGATTTATTTTGTTTAGAATTCAAAGCTTTGACAAGTTTCGGAAGCTTTATTTCGGTCCCGGCCCATAAAAGGTTCTGCTATTCTGCTATTTAAAATGAAGTAATGACAATAAGATATAAGTGTTGGCATTACGCACGATCGATACATTCCATTACATCCCAGATTGATTCAAATTCGACTGGTGTGTTAATCATTCAGCCTTCTTTTCTCACTGCTGCCATTCAAAAGTTGAACATCAAAGCCACACCATTTGGAAGCGTGGGATGGGAGGACATGAAACAAACTGAGAACTGAGTAGCTACTGAAATAATCAATTAACCCATCCTCGATCAATCATTGACTCATAACAAAGTCGCATCCGTGTTTAAGCCCGCCGTGTACAACTATTGTGCTCCCATAACAATGATACTTCTCTCTCTGTCTCCGTCTTTCTTTCTCTGTCCATTCTCTCTCTGTCCCTGTCTGTCTGTGTCTGTCTGTCTGTGTCTGTCTGTCTCTCTGTGTCTTTTCGGTCTATCTGTCTCTGTCTCTGTTTCTCTCTCTCTCTTGCTGTCTCTGTTTGTTCGTTTCTCTCTGTCTCTATCTTGGTCTGTCTGTCTATCAAACTGTCTGTCTGTCTGTCTTTGCATGTGTCTGTACAGTACTCTAGTTCGTTTGTGCGAAGAGGGGTGCACAGTTACATACTTGATTTCTTAGTACGTGTGTAACCGAGTGCCGAAACACTACGATCACCTCGGGAGGCGAAGTGCAATCAAACAGGATTGAAAATGTTAGGGCTAATTTCTTACCCCTATAAAAACTGTTATGCAAACCCGAAGGTTACCATGAACATACAGACAATCGGAAACCACCAGACCCCATCACAAACAGAATTCCACAATCAACCGGTGTTGACGTAAAGGCCAACAACTCGGGTGCAGAGTCTGCTGTGAAAGGAGCGGTAGCCTCCCCTGTCACACGTGTAATGTTCGTATATATCTGTATGTAAATGTAAATGGATGTATAATTTCATTTTCTCAAGACATGATTTATGCAAATTGTATATACGATTGCGTATAGTGTGGTGTTTTCTTTCCCCGAGACATTGTTTCGAGTTGTGGAGAAGCGCTATATAAATATTCTATTGTCGTAGTATTTGTCTGTCTGTGTGTCTGTCTGTGTGTCTGTCTGTGTGTCTGTCTGTGTGTCTGTCTGTGTGTCTGTCTGTGTGTCTGTCTGTATGTGTGTGTGTGTGTGTGTGTGTGTCTGTGTCTGTCTATCTCTCTGTCTGTCTGTCTGTCTGTATGACTGTCTGTCTAGTCTGTCTGTCTATTTGTGTGTCGGTGTGTCTGTCTGTTTGTCAGTCAGTCAGCCTGTTTGTCTGTCTTTTTTTTGTCTGTGCACATGTCTACCCGTCTGTCTGTCTCGATGACCCCTTCTCATTCCCCCCTTCAAATTCCCCCTCCACCTATCACACTCGTATTCTGCCCACCTCTACACCCGTCATTCGTACAAAGTGTGTGATGTTTAAGGGCAGATTGCTTGTTTGGTTATCAACCTAGTAATATATGCCAAAATAATAAGGTAATTAATCACATTATTTTGATTGCAAAAATGTGTATTAGTAAATATAAGTATGGTGATAGATACGATTTGAATAGTATATTGGAAAATGAAATGTACATAAGAAGATTGTGAGTATTGTATAAGTCGAGATGAGGTGAAGTGATATGTGACGTTTGTGAATATTATGTATGAGGGGGGTGGGAGGGAGCGGATGGACGAGAATGCGTGTATCTGTCTTTGGGGACGCATATATATGAGTTTGCGTGTGACGGGGGGTGCGAGTGGATGGATCGGGGGGTAAAATAGGCTTTAGGTGTGGTTTACCTTTGAAAAGAAACGATGCCGTGTTTTCTAAAATTCAATACGATCAGGATGTATAAGATAACAGTAGGCCTATATATAGATCTGTAAGGCGTCCGCCCCGTGATCGGGAGGTCGTGGGTTCGAACCCCGGCCGGGTCATACCTAAGACTTTAAAACTGGCAATCTAGTGGCTGCTCCGCCTGGCGTCTGGCATTATGGGGTTAGTGCTAGGACTGGTTGGTCCGGTGTCAGAATAATGTGACTGGGTGAGACATGAAGCCTGTGCTGCGACTTCTGTCTTGTGTGTGGCGCACGTTAAATGTCAAAGTAGCACCGCCC
>NC_090257.1:19408779-19413779 GCF_037325665.1 Littorina saxatilis
GATTTTTACTGACACGTTTCATCTTTGCTTTTAAACAGATTAAATATGAGTTTTGTTGATACATGGACTTGCTAGAAGGCAGCCTGAGGCAGGATATTTCTTTGCTATTATAACTGTATAGACTACCGATACACATATGTGTCACACATATTCCATCGTCAGCCAACTTACCCACACGCCATCAAAGCCGAAGCCAACCAAAAATGACTTTTAATGTTGAAAGTCTGCAGTGTAAATGCACAGGAGGGAGAATCTTCGAACCATCAAAACACATCATTACCGTGTGAACTGTTTAAAGCCCAAGATTTAAATCTTCTCATGAAAAAAGCAGTTCTAACCTTATCGAACACACTTGCTATAGCATTTAATAGCATTAAATGACACAGTTCGTTTGAATGGCTATTTAGCTCGAGTAAACCACACACCTGTTTTTGTGGTTTATCTAAACCCTGAGCCATCGTGAACCCGTATGATCCACTTTTTTTTTCTCTCACAATTTAGTAGTCAGTTTGTGATTTCAATGCCACTCGCTGTATCTGCAATAGCACGTTATTGTGTACCTCTGAATCTAAAACGCAACAAACGGCTGCGAGTTACACGAACTGAGCGGTGGCGGTTGAGCGTTCAAAGAAACTGGCGACATGCAGAACATTCGTCTGCTACAAGAACCACGTTTTGCGGGACACACTTCCGGGCTATCTTTTTTTAAACTTTCAAAACTTCGAGTTGTACTGATCTTGTCTTGATGAAAAAAGAATTCTTTTATGATTTAAGAATGTTTGTGTAACAAGCTGTCAATTTATTATTTAGATTTTAAAAGTTAGGCCTAGCGCTAAAATGCGTCGTCCGATTGTCTGATCAGACAATCCGGGTGCCCACGGAAAAATAAATTCTTTGAAAATTGCTCGCTCTTTACGTTGGGCACCTTTAATGTTCTCAAGCGGTGAGTATTTAAACGAAATGGTGTTTGTACTGTGTGTAAAAGCCTGACAGTGTCTGTGACCAGAAATTGATGGTTTACGGGAAGCTGAGTGTGCCTTTAAGTACAGAAACTTTAACTTCGTAACATGGCTTCCACTGGTACACAGCTCTGGAGAATAACCCACATACACAACTTCATCATTTTGAGTGAGAAATTCGTGTTGATGAAAATTGATATCTTGCAGCCTCAGCTATGGCGGCCACCTCTACACAAGCAACAGAGACAGAAGATGACGGCAAGAAACACTACGACAAGTTCCTGGACGATCCTTACAACATGGCCATGTATGTCGTCCTGCCCACTATGGTTTTCATCTACGGCGGCTGCTGCTTCATCTACTGCATGGCAAAATGCAACAGGTAAATTACCGCAGTTTTTCTTGTCAGGAACGTCTTAAAGGCACTGTCTTTCCCGAGTAAATAATTCGGCTTGCTACCTCAGATTTGCCGAATGTGTAGATTGGGTAAAGCCGGCCTTCCGCATCAAAAAACAAGAAAGGTATGTTATAGGATCAAAGCAAAACATTATGGTCACTGATCTTCGACCCAGCGGTCTTTTAACACTTTCTACCCCACCTATGTTGACCAAGGTTGTTTTAGCCGAGACCAGCTGTGCTGCAGCAGGTCACGCAGAATTGTAGTAACTGTGTAGTAACTGTGTATCAACACGCTGGAATGCAGGCGTTAGATGAACGTTACAGGAAGCGACTGAAGCTAACAGTCTGAGCGGATATATCCGTACCTGGTCAGATAGAGCCATATGGGTGGGTACGAATATATCCGTACCTGGGAGACAATGAGTTAAGTGGACTTACAGACGAACACTTATAATACAGACAATAAACGTATCTGACAAGTTGTCCAAAGCTCGTTCGGAAGACACAAGCGAGACAATGACCGTGAACAATGTTATGGACCAGTTTTTCAAACGCATGCCAAACATAAATTTAACATAAACATAAACAATATTATAAGATGTTTGGTGGCTTGTTGACAGACAAGCTTTTTTGTTGGTCCAAGGGGACCATATCGTCTTTTGTTTAATCTTTATCGACCAAGGCCGAAGGCCGCGGTTGATGAATATGAGACAAAAGGCGATATGCTCCCCGAGGACCAACAACAAAATGCTGGTCTGACGACAAGCCACCAAACATCGTTTTTGTCATCATTTTGGTTGTGCAACAAAATGCACAATAACCCACAGGGAGACGAATTTTTAGAATCCAACTCCGGGCCACAAAGCATCGTCACAGTAGCTCGAGATAACACGTCAACCTTGTCAAACGTAGCTTGTTGACGCTTTTCTTCCAGTCTGAAAAATGTACAGAGCTGCGATCATACGTGTGAGTTCAGTTAGTGTTGAGCATATTTCTTTTCTTTTTAAGTGTTTATGACTTTTCGTTGTGGATTTTGCGATTACAGAGATAAGTTGCAAATTGACCATGAGTCGCCGCGGTCCTCAACATTTTTTGAAGAGTATATATCGTCTTTTCTCCTCTTCTTTCAGATACTGTCGTCGCAAAGCACGACGCCGTGCACGACAACAACTGATCCAGAAGGACGATCAGAATGATAGTGACGATGGCAATGACAACAACAAGAAAAAGAAGGGCGGCCATATCAACGCCGTGTGCAAAGAAACAGGAACCATATCCGTCGTGGACCTTACAGACCCTGAGATAGTCAAGGCGCCACCACGTATAACCGCGCCCAAACCCGCGCCTAGGCCTGCGCCTAAGCCTACTGCGCCTAATCTTGCGCTTACGCCTAATCCTGCCACGCCTAATCCCGTCGCGCCTTGTACGCCGAGGACGGAAAGGACTAACGCGTCATCACGTGTTCCTTCTAGTGGCGTGGAGCCTGGATACACGTGAGTATTGTTCGCTTCTGTGTTTCTGTTTGTTTTTAATTTGTTTTATTTATTAGTCTTTACAATGGCTTATTCCTGGGCTATGGTGTACGAAGCGAAAGTGGGTGCCACCCAAGTGAGTGGGAGCTAGCCACGGGGTCTGATTGCTTGACATTGAAGTTTGTGGTGATTTCAACTAATCAGACCCCACGGCTGGCTCCCACTCACTTGGGTGGTACCCACTTTCACTTCGTGCCCCGCAGCCCAGGTTTTGTTTTAAGCGTGTTTTAGTCATTTTCTTTGATACAACAACAAACAATAACGTTAGCAAGCCGACTGCTTATGTACACGTTCTAAAATGATAATCAATACACATTCAGATAACCGAAAATGGCGAACAAGTGGTAACTTCAACACCTAGTTTCATAATATTTCATTCTTATTTTAAATAAATAAAATGAAGAGAGAGAAAGAGAGAGAAAGAGAGAAAAAGAGAGAGAGAGAGAGAGAAAGAGAGAAAGAGAGAGAGAGAGAGAGAGAGAGAGAGAGAGAGAGAGAGAGAGAGAGAGAGAGAGAGAGAGAGAGAGAGAGAGAGAGAGAGAGAGAGAGAGAGAGAGAGAGAGAGAGAGAGAGAGAGAGAGAGAGAGAGAGAGAGAATGCTTTGCTACATCGATTGCAGTCACTCTTAATATTTCAATTTTTTTTATGTTAACAGCCCAGGTTTTCAGTGTCGATTTGTTACTTTCAGGCCGACTGATTGAATACATGTTTTGATATTGCTTGAAGGGACTTGTTTTCTTTGTAATTATCCAAAAGGAAATTCATTAGTTGAGAAAAGTTCGACCCACCTTCACAAATCTGTCCAGGGTTTTCCATGGCATAAGAACATATACCGACACTTGGAAACATACTACAAATGAACATCCTGACTGTTTCCTGTGCAGAATGAAAAGTTGTTTTATGAATCAACTTCAAAGATTGCCAATATAGTGTCCGTAAAGAAAATAATTCTAAACAAAATCTCATTCTGCACAGAAAGTAGCCAGGGTGTTGGTTTAAACATAAGTTTATTTTAACAAAGGTTACAATCATGACATAGCCAGGGTGTTGATTGTTGGTACGTGTCCAAGTGGAGGGATGTTCCTATCCGATGTAAAAGCCTGGCCCAGAGCTGGGAGCTCACGTGGATTCTGTTGGCGAACAGATCGATAATTGATTTATCGACAGGCTTTGCTCTGATACGTTCACCGTTAAGGGGAGCTGCTGAACCAGATCATGAACTCATCCAAGGAAAGACTTAATAATGGACTGGGTGGCCGAGTGGTAACGACTGGGTGGCCGAGTGGTAACGACTGGGTGGCCGAGTGGTAACGACTGGGTGGCCGAGTGGTAACGCACTTGCGCTCGGAAGCGAGAGGTTGCGTGTTCAGGCCTGGGTCAGGCCGCAATTTTCTCCCCCCTTTCCTAACCTAGGTGGTGGGTTCAAGTGCTAGTCTTTCGGATGAGACGAAAAACCGAGGTCCCTTCGTTGTACACTACATTGGGGTGTGCACGTTAAAGATCCCACGATTGACAAAAGGGTCTTTCCTGGCAAAATTGTATAGGCATAGATAAAAATGTCCATCAAATACCCGTGGGACTTGGAATAAAGTAAAAAATTCCATCTCACACGGCATTAAGTCTCAGGAAACATGAATACACGCATGCAGGAAAAAAAAAATATGGGTAGCGCCGTATGTATGGCAGCTCGCTTTCCCCGGGGAGAAAGCAGCCCGAATTTCCATGAGGGTAACCTCACTGGACTGTAAATCTTATCCAATCCAATCCAATCCAATCCAATCCAATATAATTTAATATATCGATTGAAAATGTGTCAAAGTCCGACAAAATCTCAAATTTGGGTGGCTAGTCAAGAAGTGCATGTGTGCATGTTTGTGTGCCTTCAATCGTACAAGTAAAAGGAATTCTAAAGATAAACCGATCAATATAAATGTCTTTTGTATTATTAACCCAAATATGAAATTTTACATAGATCAGGACAATCATTGTTCACTGGCGCGTTCTCGGAGGAACACTACCTCTCTCGATCTGTGTAAAATGTCTTACTTTTATGAAAAATACAAATAAGGCATAATACTGTGTGGTTGCAGGAAGGCGAATTCCTATGGTG
>NC_090257.1:19423779-19473779 GCF_037325665.1 Littorina saxatilis
TTGGCAATCTAGTGGCGTCTGGCATTATGGGGTTAGAGCTAGGACTGGTTGGTCCGGTGTCAGAATAATGTGACTGGGTGAGACATGAAGCCTGTGCTGCGACTTCTGTCTTGTGTGTGGCGCACGTTAAATGTCAAAGCAGCACCGCCCTGGTATGGCCCTTCGTGGTCGGCTGGGCGTTAAGCAAACAAACAAACAAACAAACCTTTTCTGGTTTACTCTCATCTACTGCAGGCAACAGAAGATCACAACACCACTACATTCCCTTAACTATGGTGGACCCTAGCCATGTCTTCCACATCGCCGACTACGCCGTGTTCGGCGTCACCATTCTCATCTCCATCAGCATCGGCATCTACTACGCCTTCGCCGGCGACCGACAGAGGACCACAGCCGAGTATCTGGTGGGTGGCCGAGCCATGAAATTTCTACCAGTCGCCATCTCTCTGATGGTGTCCTTTGAATCTTCCATTATGATGCTGGGCCTGCCAGCCGAGGCGTATGTGTACGGGATCCAGTGGTGGATCAGCACTGTGGGTTTTCTGGTGTCTCAGGTGGCGTCGGTCTTCATCGTTGTCCCACTGCTGCACCCGCTCAAAATCACCAGCGCTTACGAGGTGGGTAAACGGTAAAGATAAAAGGTAAAGGTAAAGGTAAAGGTAGTCCCATAATCATTTTTGGTCATCGGGGAGCGAGATGTTAGAAATCTTAAGGCGATGTGAGGCACTAAAATCACCACAGTGGTTAGAGCGCTTGCCTCCTACGCTGGAGGTGGTGGGTAAGATCAACACCAGTGTCGAATACGAATACCCGATTTTTCCGAGCGCTCTCCGGGGTACCTGACCCTATTGAAGGGAAGGCGAAGGCAGCGAGGGAGAGAAGTGGGCACCGTACTCATTAAGCTGGCCCTAAAAAGGTTAAGGCGATGTGTGGCACTAAAATTAAACTTGGAGAATACATGGAATAACTAAGTTTTCTGGGTAGTTATTGAAGTGAATTTTGAAAGGAAATGAAAAATATGTGAATACTATAGGACATAGACTGCCGTTGCTATGGAAACTGGCTTAAACAGCGTCATATTGGATTTCTAGGAAACGGTTTTACAGCAACATCATACATCAGAAATGCTTAATATTTGCCACACAGATACACATGACTTTTATCTAGAATCATACAGAACGATATTGTGAGAAAAAGGCTACAATTAAATTTATATTAATCTTTGAAATAAGGATTAATGAATCTGCGGTTAGAAATTCATTAATCCTTATTACACAAATTAATATAAATTTAACTGTAGTCTTTAGTAAAAATATCGTTCTATATGATTGTAGATAAAAGTCATGTGTACCTTTGTGCCAAAAATCATGCATTTCTGATGTATGATGTCGCTGTAAAATCGTTTCCTAGAAATCCAATATGGCGGCTGTTTCCATAGCAACGGCGATCTGTGTCCATTACTATTTACAAATTGTTCATTTATTGTTATAAGTAATTTCAATAACTACCAAGAAAACTAGGTTATTCCATTTATTCTCCAAGTTTATTTTTAGTGCCACACATCGCCTTAACTTTTGTAGGGCCAGCTTAATGGGTACGGTGCCCACTTCTCTCCCTCGCTGCCTTCGCCTTCCCTTCAATAGGGTGAGGTACCCTGGAGAACGCTCGGAAAAAATCGGGTATTCGTATTCGACACTGGTGTTGATCTTACCCACGACCTCCAGCGTAGGAGGCAAGCACTCTAACCACTTTGCCACTCTGGCTCTCGAGTTGGAATCATGCAGTAGATGATGTCGTATATATACTTAATACAGTTAAGTTTGTTCAATGCAAAAACAAAACAAAAAACCCATAACAATATTAACAACAAGAAAGTTCACATTTATGGAACGTTAAATCATAGACAAAAGAAAACAATCACAAAAACTTCGACCTAAATTCGGGGGTAATTTGTTACCATCGATTTGTGTCTGTTGCATATCTTGTTTGTCTACTTTAATGGCCGACTGGTCGACATTTTTGTGAAGGTTTTGCTTTGTTTATAGTTAAACGTTCCATAAACATATCTTGTCCTGTTTTATTTTAATAATATAGTGTTTGAAATACAGCTTGAAGTTTATATTTGTTTGCAAATGTATAAGGCATATCCTTGTTTAGTCTCTTAAAACGCTTTCAGTATGCAGTGCTTCCCTTTCTACAGTGTGCCAATCATTTCTGTTATTAACTCGCATATCTAAATGTCTGTATCTTTCAGTATTTGCAGTTCCGCTTCAACTCAAGAGCTGTTCGACTGCTGGGCAGCTTTCTGGGAATCTTGACAAATGTAAGTTATGATTTCAATGGTCTTAATAATAGAGTTTTTTTTATTCAAAAGCTGTGCCATTTGAAGCATAGAGCATTCCGGATGGGATGGTCATTGAGTGTCCGTACCTGCTTCAAAGCGAATGAATTTACCCTATGATTGTAAGGGAAAAGATGAACAGACAGAGGTGTTCTGACTTTCAGATAACAATGACAATGAATCATCTCACTCTGAGCTACCGTTTTGATAACACACAAGTGGTACAAATAGTGCATGTTTTGTTATGTTTTGTGCTGAAGTAAACGTTCCAAAAATGTAGCCTTTCTTGTTTTTTGATCATAAATGGTAAAATAGTGTTGAATTAATTCTAATTATTCCACGTTCACTGATCCCAGAATGCACAATGCTTTGCAACGTTATTTCATTGTTTTGGTAGAATAATACACCATCAAAACAATAATGTAACATTAAAAATGTTCGGTTTTTCAAACATATTATTGCTTGTCTTCCAGATCTGGTACATGGGTATCGTGTTGTTTGGTCCCGCCATCGCTTTAGAAGCAGGTAAGTAAATAGTCAACGGGCGTTGTTGTATTTTAAGAGAGAGAGAGAGAGAGAGAGAGAGAGAGAGAGAGAGAGAGAGAGAGAGAGAGAGAGAGAGAGAGAGAGAGAGAGGGAAAGAGGGAAAGAGAGAGAAAGAGGGAAAGAGGGAGAGAGAGAGAGGGAGAGCAGGGGGTGGGGGTAGACCGACAGACGGAGACACAAACAGACAGACAGACAGACAGACAGACAGACAGACACACACACACACACACCCACTGACACACACACACACACACACACACACACACACACACACACACACACACACACACACACACACACACACACAGACACACACATATTGTCAATCACTCAGTTTAAAACTTTCAACTATCTCACTCACTCACTGATCCAATCCGATTCGTTGTTTCAGTGACTGGGTTTTCACAGTGGGGGTCCATCTTCGTCGTTGCTTTTGTTGCGGTCGTGTACACTACCATTGTGGGTATATTACCGTCATCGACAATCCTTGATGTTGTTGTAAATGTTCAAGAAGATGGCAGTGTTCTGAAACTGAGACAAACTCTTGTTGAAAAGCGATAATTTTGACTTAGAAATTGGATTCATTCTATATTATTTTCTTTCATATTCAAGGGGCATAACTGCATTTTGTTCTGTTGACAAAAAACATTTAAGCTGGGACACCGTTCTTCTATTTTGCAATTTTTACAAATGTCATTGTGAGATTTTCTTTGCGTACGAATCATTTATTTTTTCTTGCCATTTTGTGCAATGTTCTGACTTTACTTTTTGGGAGCATATTGACCATTGGCCTGTTTTATGTACATGCTTTTATGATGTAAGGAAATGGGTATCTTTCTCTGTCTGTCTGTCTATCAATGGGTCTGTCTGTCTATTTATCTGTCTGTCTGTCTGTCTGTCTGTCTGTCTTTCTGTCTTTGTCTCAAGATAGGTTTTTGTGCTCTGTGTTATACCGTAGTACAGTCAGTCATATACTTGTTTCACTTTTATTCTATTTCATTTCGTTTCTCTTCAATTTGTTTATTTCCCTATCAGGGTGGACTTAAGGCTGTGATATGGACAGACGTGTTCCAAGCCTTCGTCATGTATGCTGGCATGTTCGCTATCCTCATCAAGGTACGTGATTTTTCACACGTTTGGATTAATTCTTACCCACAACGTAAAGAAGACCATATATTCATGGCGTTTAAAATGTTTTGCAGGCAGGTTCAGATGTGTTGAAGACCATTTTTCTTTGTATTTTATTCATGTCGATTGACAAAAACGTGTTTGTTATTGTTCTTGTTATGGTTGTTATGATATCTGGGCAATTTTTCGTCCCTGATTAACTCGACCGGGTTCCTTTTCAACATGTTTCGGTTTGCATTTTTTAAAGTATATAAATAACGTATAATGTATATGTTAATGCTTTGTAATTTTTTCCCCTGTGGTATTTTTTTTTAATCTATGTCGTGTGTAATCTGTTAATACCCCCCCCCACCCCCATTATGATAACTTACAGCGCAAAGAAACCAAGAAATGTGGGTATCATTTGCAACATTATTCTGTCTTCAACTGTATCGTTTTGAAGAAGATTAGCACTCAAATCGCATCCTGAACTCAGGTCAAAAATGAGTTACTTCCGTTCGGGTCTCATTTTATCCCTGACAGGATGCCTTGGTTTTCTTTCTGTGGGTAAGAAATCGATTTTTATTTTTATTTTACATATTTAGATATTTTCGTAATGTGTTATGGATATAAGCAGATTCGCGATCGTCGATAATGATTTTTCATGGTGTTGTGTAATTTTTAAATTACAAAGGAATTGACATGTAAGACAGTTTCAAGCGAGCTATCTTTCGCGGATGTATTTACTGTGCAAACAACTCTAAAGTGTCACGTGATAATCAACTTTGGCCTCGGCACGCGCCGGAGCAGACGATTTTTTTCTGTAACCAGTTGAGAGTGATGCAACCATATATCACTGTCTCCTTCCGACAGCAGTCTCAAAATTTCGACTTGTTTTGACCTTAGAACGATGTCTTTATCATAACTGTGAAGAACAGAACAGAGATCACTGTCGAAGTCGGCCAATCTGCTATCATTTTTGTCTCGCGAACACTGATCTCAAATTTAGATCAGTGCTCGCGAAAAACATATGGGAGATAACTCTGTATTCTTGTTTTGATAGATTCGCGCAATAATTTAGCATGCTGTCAGAGAGAAACTGGCAATAGCCGTGGACCGATGATTATCAGAATGCTCAAATCACACAATCATTGTCTTCACCTAACATTTCAGGGAACAATTGACGTAGGAAGCCCTGCCAAAGTTTGGGAGATCGCGAGAGAAGGAGGCCGCTTGAATTTCTTTAAGTGAGTAGTGAGTGAAGGAGATTGAGGAGGTATTACACACCGCTACGACCGAAGAGAAGTTAAAAATAAATTCCTGTTGTGCAGCGGGATAAAGTATTCCCTCATACCTCGGAGATATACCTTCACTCGCTCGCAGCGACGTCACGTGACATTTTAGATGGTGGAACAGAATGCTGTCGCTTATCGGCACTGGGTGCAGTGCCTTTGTAGTGCACTTGCACTACAACGGCACTGGGTCCAGTACCCGCTCCGGCATCGAAGCATTTTCCACTAAAAAGTGCACAAAATTTGACCTATTTCGTCGCCTATAGAGGACGGAAAGAATGTCATTTCAATGGTGTGATGACATTCTTTCCGTCACGTGACGTCGCTGCGAGCGAGTGAAGGTATATCTCCGAGGTATGAGGGAATACTTTAACCCGCTGCACAACAGGAATTTATTCTTAACTTAGCTTCGGTCGAACCGGTGTGCAATGGGTGGATTGAGGGTGTAGAAGAGAGAGAGAGAGAGAGAGAGAGAGAGAGAGAGAGAGAGAGAGAGAGAGAGAGAGAGAGAGAGAGAGAGAGAGAGAGAGAGAGAGAGAGAGAGAGAGAGAGAGAGAGAGAGAGAGAGAAAGACGTGCGTGCGTGCGTAAATGCGTGCACGTGTGTATCTGTGTGTGTGTGTGTGCCGTGTGTGTGTGTATTGTTTGTGTAAGTGTGTGTTTGTGTGTATATGTGTGTGTATGTGTACGTGTGTGTGTTTGTGTGTGTGTGTGTGTGTGTGTGTTGTGGGTGCCGTGTGTGTGTGTGTGTGTGTGTGTGTGTGTGTGTGTGTGTGTGTGTGTGTGTGTGTGTGTGTGTGTGCCTCCCGCCGTTGCCCCATCTAACATCGCTGTTGTAACAAACATTTTCACTGCAGTTTTTGCTGCCGGTGTAACACGAGCAAACTACTCCCACGAGAATTTTACTCCGGAGTAAAAATTTCGTACGAAAATGTTACTCCCTTTACGAAAAAAGTACTCCCCCATTACACGAGAAAATTACTCCCCACGACAGATGAGTTCCGAGTAAACGTTTCGTACAAAAATGTTAATTCCCTGACGAATACATAACGAATAAATTACTTCACCCTAACACGAGCAATTTAACTTCCCATGCCAGGTGTACGACATTTTTACTCCCTTGTCCCCTGTCAGACTTGGTGGTGGAAGGGGTGGAGGGAGGGTAGCGCGACATTCGTTTGCATGAGATCACATATTGGCATTATCCCTTCGCCCGCATCCCATTTTCGCGCACGAGATTTTTACTGGAAGTAAAAAAAATGGGGAGTAACAATTTCGTGGAGGGAGTAATTTGTTCGTGCGTTGGGGAGTTCTTTTCTCGTACGAAAGGTGTACTCGGAGTAAGCATTTCGTACGAATTTTTACTCCGGAGTAAATTTTTCGTGGAGTAAAAATTTCGTGTTACACCGGTCCGTGTTTGTTTTTCAGCTTCGACATTGACCCGAGAACACGTCACACGTTCTGGAACCTCTTTGTCGGTACTATCATCCGGGGCTTTGGCCTCGCTTTTAATCAGTCTACTATCCAGAGAATCAGCTCGACAAAGTCAGAAAAAGAAGCAAAATGGTGAGTTATTCACGATCAAAATATGCCCATGATAATCAGCTGGAATTTACAAAATATTCTACGAATGCTGGCTGTGTTTAAATTGTCTGATGCAAAGAGTGATCATTTTGTTTAAATTAAAAATGCTTTAACAACGAATCAAAAAGGAGAAATAGAGTAAGGGCTGGGCAATGTAATTCATACATTGATGAATTAACTATGGTTTTTAATTTTTTGTTAGTTAGGATGTTAGTCAGTTGTTATGTATCGAGCTGTTCGATTGATTGATATTTGATCTGCTCGGTTAATTTATTGAATAGTAGCTCGATATAGTTATTCCAATGGATGAAGTGATGAACAAACTGATTTAATTGTTGAGTAGTTCCTTTATTTGTTTATATTTGAATTACTTCATCTATATATATGTGTTATGTTCCTACTACCTATCCCATTTATTTACGTTATTATTCATTCATTTACTTATTTATCTATTCATTTATTTGTTTGTGTATGAAGGTATTTTCTTATTTCATTTATTTTCTTATTTATGTATCCATTTATGTATCCCTTTATTTATGTGTTAATATGTTTATTTATTTTTTTATTTATTTTTCTATTCTGTTTTTATTATTAACGTATTATTTCATTTCTTAATTTTTTAATTAATTAATTGATCAAGTAAGTAATTAATTAATTAAAATCTAAATGAGATAATTGATACATTGATTAATTCATTTGTTTATTATTCCGTTTTCTGCTGTTTTCCAGGGTTCTGCTGATCATGGCGCCGTGCTTTTTCCTGTCCCTATCCATGGCGTGTTACGAGGGGATCGTGGCCTTTGCCTATTACCAGACCAAAGGCTGCGACCCCCTGGCTTCCAAAAAGATCACAAATCCCAACCAGGTTCGGTCAAACGCACTTATTAGAAACTCGGATATTAGAAACATCGCTTATAGGAAAGCACCTTTCCCCCATGCCACTAAAAAAAACTCCGGATAAGATAAACTCGGTTAGAAGAATGCCTCTGTTGTAAGAGATAATGTCTCATTTGAGACCTCCGGGTTTTTGCTTGTTCCACCTTATTTAAAAACAAGTCGCGTAAGGCGAAATTACTACATTTAGTCAAGCTGTGGAACTCACAGAATGAAACTGAACGTAGTCCGCCGCTAGTGCAAAAGGCAGTGAAAGTGACGAGCCTGTTTGGCGCGTTTTAACTTTCTGAGCGTGTTTTTAATCCAAACATATCATATCTATATGTTTTTGGAATCAGGAACCGACAAGGAATAAGATGAAATAGTTTTTAAAACGATTTCGGAAATTTAATTTTGATCATAATTTTTATATTTTTAATTTTCAGAGCTTGTTTTTAATCCAAATATAACATATGTATATGTTTTTGGATTCAGTGAATGATGAAGAATAAGATGAACGTAAATTTGGATCGTTTTATAAAAAAGTTATTTTTTGTACAATTTTCCGATTTTTAATGACCAAAGTCATTAATTCATTTTTAAGCCACCAAACAGAAATGCAATACTGAAGTTTGGCCTTCGTCGAAGATTGCTTGGCCAAAAGTTCAATCAATTTGATTGAAAAAATGAGGGTGTGACAGTACCGCCTCAACTTTTACAAAAAGCCGGATATGACGTTATCAAAGACATTCATCGAAAAAAAGAAAAAAGAGTCCGGGGATACCATTCCCAGGAACTCTCATGTAAAATTTCATAAAGATCTGTCCAGTAGTTTAGTCGGAATCGCTCTACACACAGACACAGACAGACACACATACACACACACATACACCATGACCATCGTCTTGATTCCCCCTCTATGTTAAAATATTTAGTCAAAACTTGACTAAATGTAAAAACACACACCTGACAACTGTGCATACACTGCATGTGTTTCTTTCACAAGCGATGAGATCACTATGAGCTTTCGACTGAAGGAACATTTGCGGCTTGGAGAATAATAGACGAAATCCGGGCTTGTATCGGTTGTAAAAGAGTAAATACTCATGCAGTGCGTAATAAATTGTATGTTTTCCTTATGGACGCGTAGTTCTGCCAAAATGAAACATTTTGAAGGCTATAAAGCTCTCTTGTACAATATTATGCATTAAATCAATTTTATGACAACCTGTATGGCTCACCGGGACTGAGCAGCGACAGAAAAGAGATAGAGTTATTGTGCTGGTTGTCTTTGAGTGTTTTATTTACGTTTATTTTTGGTGAATCGTTTTATAGATGCAAATGTTTAGGCGGCATTGATAATTTAAGTGGACACCTTTTTGCCCCAGTAACAACAAGAATTTCAAACATTGGGAAATAACACATACTGTATTCTGTATTATCTTCGTGTCTTCTCAAGGTAATCCCGTTCACTGTAATGGACATCTTCCAAGATTTGCCGGGCATGCCGGGACTGTTCTTAGCCTCTCTCTTCAGTGCCTCGCTCAGGTTAGTATTCACAATGTTGACCCTGTACGCCAGCTTTTACAACCAGCTGAAAGCTATGCTTATCTTTACACTCAGATACCTCTTCAAGGAACAGAACATTGCGTAACGAAGCACCTATAGTTAAAGATGCACTCCTTCTCTTTCAAGCAATAATGGTCACACACACCCACACACACACACCCATACACACCCACACACACATACACACACCCACACACACACACACTCACCCACACCTACACACACATACACACCCACACAAAAACACACACACATACCTAAAGTGTGGATGGTTACCTAAGAGGCGGCACTGGGTGTAGTGCCTTTCTAGTGCACTTGCACTACAACAGCACTGGGTGCAGTACTCGCTCCGGCATCGAAGAATTTTGCACTAAAAAATGCACAAAATTTGACCTATTTCGTCGCCTATAGAGGACGGAAAGAATGTCATTATATTTAGTCAAGTTTTGTTTTGAACATTGTTATGACATTCTTTCCGTCAAAAAAGTCAATTTAACGGTGTTAAATGAAGCGACCATCCACACAATTAGGTTGCCATCCAGAGTTTAGGTTGCCATCCACGTGTGGATGGTTGCCTTATGGTGATTTAGGCAACCAAACCTGTGGAAACGGGGGTACACACACACACACACACACACACACACACACACACACACACACACACACACACACACACACACACACACACACACACATCATTCATAGAAAGAAGTTCTGGGTGTTGCGACGAGGAGGGCCGGAGTAGGCGAGGGATGGTGGTCAAAAGTAGGGAGGAACACTCCGCATAATCTGCATATTCTTCCCTCAACTTGACTCCTGTTATCTTTGAAGTAGAAACCCGACCACCCAAGCTTATAGTTTCCATCTTTTCATCATTATCATTTGTTTGTTGTGTAACTTGTTCGATGACTAGAGGCTCTTGTGAATATTTCTTTTTGTCATCGTTTAAACTCCCCACCTACTAACTTTATTTTCTCATTTTCTAACATTTGCTAATTTGTTTTGTGGAAACCTTGGTAATGTTGGGGTCCTGATTTGGCCTATATGGTCCGCTGGACCCAAAAAGCAACAATTAACTAACTTGGTAATGTTATTGTTATTGTAGCTATCGTTTTCGTCGTTGTAATCGTCGTTTTGATTTTTACATCGTTTTCTCTTTGTTCTCTCTAGCATGTTCCTAAATCCTGTCATATATATGGAAAGTCGACCACGCAAAGTTTGCTTCGCGAAGCTGCCCGCACGGAGCTTTAGCACTGTGTTTTCAATAAAAAGACTTCCCGAAGCTGCCCGCACGGAGCTTTAGCACTGTGTTTTCAATAAAAAGACTTCCCGAAGCTGCCCGCACGGAGCTTTAGCACTGTGTTTTCAATAAAAAGACTTCCCGAAGCTGCCCGCACGGAGCTTTAGCACTGTGTTTTCGATAAAAAGACTTCGCGAAGCTAGCCGCACGGAGCTTTAGCACTGTGTTTTCGATAAAAAGACTTCGCGAAGCTAGCCGCACGGAGCTTTAGCACTGTGTTTTCGATAAAAAGACTTCGCGAAGCTAGCCGCACGGAGCTTTAGCACTGTGTTTTCGATAAAAAGACTTCGCGAAGCTAGCCGCACGGAGCTTTAGCACTGTGTTTTCGATAAAAAAGACTTCGCGAAGGTGCCCGCACGGAGCTTTAGCACTGTGTTTTCGATAAAAAGACTTCGCGAAGCTAGCCGCACGGAGCTTTAGCACTGTGTTTTCGATAAAAAGACTTCGCGAAGGTGCCCGCACGGAGCTTTTGTTTGTTTGTTTGCTTAACGCCCAGCCGACCACGAACGGCCATATCAGGGCGGTTCTGCTTTGACATTTAACGTGCGCCATACACAAGACAGAAGTCGCAGAACAGGCTTCATGTCTCACCCAGTCACATTATTTTGACACCGGACCAGCCAGTCCTAGCACTAACCCCATGATGCCAGACGCCAGGCGGAGCAGCCACTAGATTGCCAATTTTAAAGTCTTAGGTATGACCCGGCCGGGGTTCGAACCCACGACCTCCCGATCACGGGGCGGACTCCTTACCACTAGGCCAACCGTGCCGGTCGCACGGAGCTTTAGCACTGTGTTTTCGATAAAAAGACTTCGCGAAGCTAGCCGCACGGAGCTTTAGCACTGTGTTTTCGATAAAAAGACTTCGCGAAGGTGCCCGCACGGAGCTTTAGCACTGTGTTTTCGATAAAAAGACTTCGCGAAGTCGACTTCGGGCTCAATTAAGGACCGCCTTTACACTGTGCAAGGAATCACTACATTGGGGTGTGCACGTTAAAGATCCCACGATTGACAAAAGGGTCTTTCCTGGCAAAATTGTATAGGCATAGATAAAAAATGTCCACCAAAATACCCGTGTGACTTGGAATAATAGGCCGTGAAAAGTAGGATATGCGCCGAAATGGCTGCGATCTGCTGGTCGATGTGAATGCGTGATGTATTGTGAAAAAAATTCCATCTCACACGGCATAAATAGATCCCTGCGCCTTGAGTCCGAGTCTGGAGATACGCGCGCGATATAAGACTTCATATAACAATAACAATCAATTGCGACAGCACTTCTCTTATCTTTGATTGGATTGTCATTTGTTTGTTTATTTGCTTAACGCCCAGCCGACCACGAAGGGCCATATCAGGGCGGTTTGGATTGTCAATCAACCAATCAATCAATCAATAGGACGCTTATATCGCGCATATTCCGTGGGTACAGTTCTAGCGCTCTGCAATGATGTCTTGTGAGATGAAATTTTATACGGCCAGTAGATTGCAGCCATTTCGGCGCATATTTACCTTTCACGGCCTATTATTCCAAGTCACACGGGTATAGGTAGACAATTATTAACTGTGCCTAAGCAATTTTGCCAGGAAAGACCCTTTTGTCAATCGTGGGATCTTTAACGTGCACACCCCAATGTAGTGTACACGGGGGGGTGTTCGGACACCGAAGAGAGTCTGCACACAAAGTTGACTCAGAGAAATAAATTTCCGCCGAACGTGGGTTTGAACTCACGCTGACAGCGGCCAACTGAACACAAATCCAGCGCGCTACCGACTGAGCTATGTCATTGTTACCACCATCTAGGGGATATTCTAAAATAGGTCACGGCATCATTTATTTATTTTCGTTTCTTGTTTTTCCATTGTAAATGAAAGACGTAAGGTCGAGATTCTTGTGAATGTTTGGTTTCGTCCTGAATTAAACGTTCTAATGATTTAACCTTCATTGTTTGTTTTGATTCTGACAGCACGTTGTCATCGAGTCTGAGCAGCCTGTCAGCCCTTCTATGGACTGATTTTCTTCACCACAGGTTGGACGGCATTTCAGAGTTCAAAGCCACAATGATCGCGAAATCCAGTGGTATGTTGATTGTGAAGTATCCTAGCTTTTTCAAACACAAAAACCAGTAGTATGTTGATTGTGAAGTATCCTCTTTTCAAACCTCTGTCTTTCGTAAAAGCTTATATGCTTAAAAAACCCAACTTCCAACCGTACTTAAATCCACTAGCACGGTTAACAGCTTTCATGGTCTTCTTCTTCTTCTTCGTTCATGGGCTGAAACTCCCACGTTCACTCATGCTTTTTATGTGTTTGACCGTTTTTACCCCGCCATTCAGGCAGCCATACGCCGCTTTCGGGGGAACAGCTTTCATGTTATTCTAAAGCTTCTAGTTTCTTAATAGTGTCTCCCCGTTTTTTAAATTTCTATTCTTCCTCGAAGCCTCAGTTCTTCCAAAAACACGTATTTCTAGCCTTGAAGCCCCTTTCCTTCTTTCAAACTTCTTTACCCTTCTTAAAAATGTATATCCCGTGTGAGACCTTCTATCCTTCTTGAAAGCTTCATATTTAAAAGGAATATCCTTCTGTAAAACTTCTTACTTTCTTGAAAGCCGCTTCCCTACTTGAGCGTCCGAATGCTGCTTACATCTTAAACAAATGAGGGAGAGCGTTATTTTAAGATCTGAGAAACAAAGGGACGTAAGCGCTGTAAATGCACATGACTTGTGCAATACAGTAAGCGAGAGTTAAACGGAACCAATCTCCTGGCACCTGTGAGAATAACCAGCATTGAAATGAACAAGCGATTTTCATCCTCAAAACGTAGTACGTTGTTCTAACAGTAAATCGTCTGTAAATTACTTATCTTTTTATCTAGTTATGATGAAAAAGAACATTTTGTTGGCAGTGGTGGTGTTTGGATTGCTGGGCTGTGGCGTTGCTCTGCTGGTTTCCCTCATCGGTGGTCCGCTTACTCAGGTAAGGATGATATTTTTCGCCCGCAAGGGCAATTAAACATCATTGAAATGAGTTGATGAGCTTATTTGTTTTACAAACAAATATCACTATGCAATAAGATATGATGAGACATCAGTTTCTGTCACATGACTACTATAAATGTAATTATGTAATTATTTTCTCGTGATTTTAATACAATGGCCAAGATAAACATTACTTCTTTTTAAAAATTTCAAATAAAAAACACGTTTTGTCTTTCCAGACGTCAGCTGTTCCGAGCTTCGAGAGACTGACAAATTTATACATTCACATCTTGAAGTCTGCCGGCTCATGTTGATGTCCACTTTCTTGACTTCATTTGTTTACATTCAGCATATTAGAACTTATTTGTATTACAATGGGCACATCAAAAATACACAACCGACAAACAATAATGATGCAATGATTCAACTTAAGGTTGTATAAGTATTTACGATTTTATGCTTTAGATCACAGGGAGTCTGTTAGCAGCATTCGGAGGACCCCTTACTGGTCTGTTTCTGATGGGATGCTTCTGTCCCTGGACCAATGCAAAGGTGCGATCTGTGTGTGCGTGTGTGTGTGTGTGTGTGTGTGTGTGTGTGTGTGTGTCAGTGTGTGTGTATCAGTGTGTGTGTGTCAGTGTGTGTGTGTGTATGTGTGTGTGCGTGTGTGCGTGTGCGTGTGTGTGTGTGTGTGTGTGTGTGTGTGTGTGTGTGTGTGTGTGTGTATGTACGTACGTGAGTGAGTGAGTGAGTAAATGAGTGAGTCATAAAGTGAATATCTGTGTCAGCAATCGCAACGAAGAGAGGATACGCGTATTACAATTAGGTTCTTGTGTGAATCTTCATCTTACATTTAACGTTATACATCCGTCAGCCTTATCAAGGTAATATTGTTGCCTTTAAATTCCTAGCACTGGTCTACATGTACTTCTAAATGTGGTGGAAAAGACCATAATTTTGTAAACGAAGAAAAAGTTATATGTTTTTGAATATAAATCTGACCTCATTCGATTGTTCTCTCCACAGGGTGCCCTCTCTGGTGGAATACTGTCGCTGATCCTCACCAGCTGGCTTTCCCTGGGAAAATCCTTCGCTAAAAATGTCAAACGAGCACCATGGCTGCCACCTGCATCCACTGACATGTGTTTGGCCAATCACAGCGCTTCTCTCTTCCAAACAACCACGCCCTCTGGCGGATACAGTTCCGGGTTCACGGACGCCATGTTGAATTTTACTCATCACGATTATGACATGGTTTACGGCTTTCAGTTCAACGGAGGTGACCATTATTCAACCATGTCTGCCGCCGCCATGGAAACGACGACGCACGCAGCTGTGGATGATGGACCGTAAGTAGGCTGGCCCAAGGGATGTAATGGACTCGATGCAATAGACTAACTCCGGAAATAACTCTGTCGGGATCGTATGGATTTAAAAACAACAACAAACTCTTGCGTTTATAAAGACACACTTTCCACTCATGTTCCTTGTCCAGTATTTCAGACACAAAACTCGCTTTGACTGACCTATAATGTCATGTGGGAAAGTTTGTCTCACTAAAAATAAAAGTATCCATTCTGTGACAACCCATAGAAACCCGACAGAGTTATTTCCGAACATCGTCTATTTGATGGATACACGGACAAGTGAAAATGAGGTTAGAATGGAATTTAAGTAGTTGAGATAATATAGCATTATTGTGTTGCTCTGCATTGGAAACAGGTAAGGAAAAAATGTGTCAGCATAGCTCCCCCCTCTGCTACCAAACGCTTGTTGTCAATAAAAAGCGACCATGTCCGTTTTAATTGCCTGGGAGTCCCGCAGCTACTACAGAAAGATGTAAAAGCTAAACATTCCTCAGCCCTTTTATAGTCAGCCATAAGCTAACCGCTGCACATCAACACAAACAAGCTTCACACATTCTCTGGTAACTTATCAAAACCTACGGGTCGCTTCTTATTGACAATGAGTGCAGAATACCCCCCCAACCCGCCCCCCTCTCGTCCGTTCCTTCCTTCCTTTCTCTCTACCTGTATTCCGGCATTTGTGTCCTCGTTCTATTCTTTGACTATAACTTTATTTAACTTTATTTCAACGAGTCAAAGATGATTTTGTTGTTGTTTCTTGTGTGTATACTTCTCGCCATTGGGAAATGTCCCAGTGGAAAACAGGGTAGTCAAACCTGGGGGTTGTGTAAAGTGACGTAGCCAACGTCTATTGTGACTAATCAAGATGGTACCGGGTCTAAAATGTAACAGATTCTTCGACTGAAAACCGGAAATCGACTCATTGGTGGGATAAAAACGTCATACACGTAAAAACCCACTCTTGCAAAAACACGAGTGAACGTGGGAGTTTCAGCCCATGAACGCAGAAGAAGAAGACAAAGAAGAAGAAGAAGAAGAAGAAAAAGAAGAAGAAGAAGATCGCCTTGCTAACTAGGTAGTTCAGTTGGTAGAGCACTGGACTTGTGATCGGAAGGTCGCAGGTTCGAATTCGGGCCGGGACGGACACGGGTCAACTTTATGTGCAGACCCAGAGACGAAAGCCATGTCCCACCCCCGTGTCACCACAATGGCACGTAAGAGACCTTGGTTATTCTGCCATAAGTGCAGGTGACTGAATAGACATAAACACGCAGACACCTGGGTAGCGCGACTCTGTTGCTGCTAGCTTTCCACTGGGAGGAAGCGACCCGAATTTCCCAGCAATGGGACAATAAAGTAATGAAAATGAAAAAAAAATAAAATAGTGTCGCTCTGTCGGGCTTCAATGAGTCTTTGGCGGGGCGTCAATGGACCATGACAACCTCGAAGTTTCAAATGGAAGTCTATCAATGTGTAATTCGACGGGCGCAGTGGTGTGGTGGTAAGACGTCGGCCTCCCAATCGGGAGGTCGTGAGTTCGAATCCCGGTCGCTGCCGCCTGGTAGGTTAAGAGTGGAGATTTTTCCGATCTCCCAGGTCAACTTATGTGCAGAACTGCAAGTGACTTAACCCCCATTCGTGTGTACACGTAAGCACCAGACCAAGTGCGCACGGAAAAGATCCTGTAATCCATGTTAGAGTTTGGTGGGTTATAGAAACACGAAAATACCCAGCATGCCTCCCCCGAAATCGGCGTGTGCTGCTCTAAAAACGGTCATACACGTAAAAATCCACTCGTGCTAAAAACATGAGTGAACGTGGGAGTCTAAGCCCATGAACGAAGAAGAAGAAGAAGAAGAAGAAGAAGAAGAAGAAGAAGAAGAAGAAGAAGAAGAAGAAGAAGAAGAAGAAGAAGAAGAAGAAGAAGAAGAAGAAGAAGAAGAAGAAGAAGAAGAAGAAGAAGAAGAAGAAGAAGGTGTAGTTTATGTTATGATGCCAATGTAACGCTGTGTGTGGCAGACAAGGCATCGAGGCGATCTACACCATGTCCTACCAGTGGCTGTCACCGGTCAGCATCCTCATCACCATCATCCTGGGTACAGCCGTCAGTCTCGCCACAGGTAGGTTTTCTGCCTATCCCTCCCCCACCCCTACACCTGCGAAGGTCGCCCCCTATACCTCTCTTTCTTCTCTACCCCCTTCTTTTCTATAAAACAAACGCTTCCGCCTAAGTTTGGATTAAAAAAAGGGTTTGTCTCCTTACACCCTCGCCAGCCCCATCCCCTATCAAACCAAATAAAAAACGATTCCAAAGTTGTTCAAATAGTCACAACATATGACTTCTGGTTCGGACGACTTAAATAAATTTTTCGAAATATTTAACTGTAATGAACTTTGTCCCTAACCCTGTTCCTGCCGTACAGACATAAACCCAGAGAATAGAGGTTCTCGACATTATGGACGTGCGGCCTTGGGAGCAACCAAACACACGAACATACACTTGCTCGCACGCACGCATGCACGCACGCACGCACGCACGCATACCAACACACATTCACATTCACCCTTTTATCTCACCCCCTCTCTCTCCCGCCCACATCCACACACACACACACACACACACACACACACACACACACACACACCCACACACACACACACACACACACACACAATCACACAATCACACACACACACACACACACACACACACACACACACACACAATCACACACACACACACACACACTCACACACACACACACACACACACACACACACTCACACAATCACACATACACACACACACACACACACACACAAACACACACACACACACACAGACACACTACACCTACCTTTTTATATTTAGTCAAGTTTTGACTAAACATTTTAACATCGAGGGGGAATCGAAACGAGGGTCGTGGTGTATGTGCGTGTCTGTGTGTGTGTCTGTGTGTGTGTCTGTGTGTGTGTGTGTGTGTAGAGCGATTCAGACTAAACTACTGGACCGATCTTTATGAAATTTGACATGAGAGTTCCTGGGTATGAAATCCCCGAACGTTTTTTTCATTTTTGTGATAAATGTCTTTGATGACGTCATATCCGGCTTTTCGTGAAAGTTGAGGCGGCACTGTCACGCCCTCATTTTTCAACCAAATTGGTTGAGATTTTGGTCAAGTAATCTTCGACGAAGCCCGGACTTCGGTATTGCATTTCAGCTTGGTGGCTTAAAAATTAATGAATGACTTTGGTCATTAAAAATCTGAAAATTGTAAAAAAAAAATAAAAATTTATAAAACGATCCAAATTTACGTTTATCTTATTCTCCATCATTTGCTGATTCCAAAAACATATAAATATGTTATATTCGGATGAAAAACAAGCTCTGAAAATTAAATATATAAAAATTATTATCAAAATTAAATTGTCGAAATCAATTTAAAAACACTTTCATCTTATTCCTTGTCGGTTCCTGATTCCAAAAACATATAGACATGATATGTTTGGATTAAAAACACGCTCAGAAAGTTAAAACAAAGAGAGGTACAGAAAAGCGTGCTATCCTTCTTAGCGCAACTACTACCCCGCTCTTCTTGTTAATTTCACTGCCTTTGCCATGAGCGGTGGACTGACGATGCTACGAGTATACGGTCTTGCTGAAAAATGGCATTGCGTTCAGTTTCATTCTGTGAGTTCGACAGCTACTTGACTAAATATTGTATTTTCGCCTTACGCGACTTGTTTGTTTTTACCTCATTTACTGACCATGGCCACTGCTTCCAGGTGGGAACAAGAAGGGTGATGTCCACCCTCGTTATCTCCTCGGCTTCTGCGATCACCTGTGTTGCTGCCTGCCCGAGTGTGTCCGCAAGGTGTTCAGATGTGCCGACGATTACACTACAGTAAAGGTGGGTTTACTTTTGTTCAATCGGTATAACAGACGAATTTCAGACCCTGAGTAATTCAAGCCTTTCCCGTTACGTGCATGCATAATTATATTCCATGGAAGAAAGCATGTTGCGTGGTTTTATCGTCACCATGCTACTTGGCAACATCAATCACAGTAAAAGGTGATACATACGTTACCGACACATATGTTACCGCCACCTAGGCTTAAAAACACAGCATGAATGTACATGTTGGATTGTGATACAGGGTGACCCCAAAAAAAGTGTACCCAAACAAAACGTCATAAATTGAACAAAAATAAAGCAATCTTTATAAAATTTATTTACACACACACATAGCCTCTGCATGATTTGCACAGACATTTTTTGCGTTCTAGCTTGTCTTTCAGGAAAGTTATGCTCATTCTACAGAACATGCTCCAAAAGGCCTCCGCGCCGCTGCAGGCAAACTTGAACTCGCCGCGCAAAGTTATCAATCACCCGCACACACTCCTGTTGCGAGATTCCTCGAATGGTTGTTGTGATGGCTCTCTTGAGTTCTGTGATTGTCTGTGGGTTGTTCCTGTAGACGTTGTCTTTCAGGAACCCCCAAAGAAAGAAATCTTGGGGATTTAAATCCAGGGGAGGCCATTTGGAGCATGTTCTGTAGAATGAGCATAACGTTCCTGAAAGACAAGCTAGAACGCTAACATTTTCTGTGCAAATCATGCAGAGGCTACTTGTGCGTGTAAATACATTTTTATGAAGATTGCTTTATATTTGTTTAATTTATGACGTTTTGTTTGGGTACTCTTTTTTGGGGGTCACCCTGTATATATTACAGAACGATGAATTTTGGAAGGAATCATATGTGGAATTGTATAAAGAAAGAACAGCTCTTGTGAAAAACTGTATTGCAGTATTCACTATGCCAGTTCGCAATTGAACCAAGAGAGAGAGAGAGAGAGAGAGAGAGAGAGAGAGAGAGAGAGAGAGAGAGAGAGAGAGAGAGAGAGAGAGAGAGAGAGAGAGAGAGAGAGAGAGAGAGAGAGAGGGAGAGAGAGAGAGAGAGAGAGAGAGAGAGAGAGAGAGAGAGAGAGAGAGAGAGAGAGAGAGAGAGAGAGAGTTTTTCATTTTCATTTTCATTTTTCTCAAAATTCTCTTAATTCCACAATCCTGTCTTAATAGGCCGAAGACGTCCCACCTTTGCACGAACTTTACCTCGACACAGAAATCACCATCACGACGCCAGCCAATGGAAAGCCAAAAGACTCCACGCCCATGATCCTCGCGACGGAAGTTGATGGTCACGTGATTGGAAATGACGAAAAGAACGGTAACATCCCAGCTGGGCCACAAAATGGCGGCAGTTACGTCAGTTTTTCCGTATCGGAGAACGGGAATGAAGTTGGTGGGAGCGAAGAGGAAACCAAGGCGAACAATGTTGCTGGTGTAAAGCAGGGCGAGGGACAAGTTCTAATCAACGCTGAAGAATTTCATTAATACACAAATATTGATTAGTAATGTAATGTCAATCTTACTTGGTTAGCGTGTTGTCATATACGTGCAAGCGTTCAAACTTGCCACAAGCACTGTGGGCATGGGAAGTCGACTTAGAGCTGGGTTGACTTATTTTGCTTTGAGACTTTTGGAAACATACACAGAGAATACTACATGGCTTGCTGTACATGTCATACCGGGTTAACACGAGCGAGCTTTTCAATATTTAAAAAAACCCACCGAGTGTAAATCTGATATTACACAGCAATTGAAGCTATGCATTGGTCATGTAGTATTCTTTATCTATCCTTCGTATAAGAGACCCCTATCTTATAGATATCGTTTCTTCACACGTAAGTTAATCATGCAAATGAAGTCAAGGGGTCAACCTATATCGCCGAAACATGCACAGCCTGGTGGTGAACTTTGAAGTACTTTTTTTACAGCTCATACGACGCAGACACAGAGACAAACCTCATTCCTGCAATATACTGGATGTTGTATGACGAATTAATGTTCTTTCCTGCCTTTTTTTACAGTACAGACTTTTAGCAATTATGGGTTAGTATTTTAAACGTTCCTGTCTAAAACATTCTGCAATTGTAAATGAAAAACACTGCTTTACTTAGATATCAAATTCGTACTTCCTTACAATAGTGTATCAAGTCACTGTTTACGATCTCTGCAGTCTTTTGTGTACGACTGTTCGTTTTTAAGGAATTAAAAATGTTGAATATCTGCGCCCTTTATCTGCTATTTCAATGACGCATGTGAAGGTGATATGTGTCTTTAAAAATCATCGATTATTACAGTTGTTGTTTGCTTCTTGTGGACAATACTGTTTAACTTGCGCATATTGAACATGGTCAGGTTTACTCTAATTTAAAATGTCGTCTTCAAAGGCACAGACACAGAGACACCAGACACAGAGACACCAGACACAGAGACAGAGACACCAGACGGAGAGACACCAGACACAGAGACACCAGACACAGAGACACCAGACGGAGAGACACCAGACACAGAGACACCAGACACAGAGACACCAGACGGAGAGACACCAGACACAGAGACACCAGACGGAGAGACACCAGACACAGAGACACCAGACACGGAGACACCAGACACAGAGACACCAGACGGAGAGACACCAGACACAGAGACACCAGACGGAGAGACACCAGACACAGAGACACCAGACGGAGAGACACCAGACACAGAGACACCAGACACAGAGACACCAGACGGAGAGACACCAGACACAGAGACACCAGATGGAGAGACACCAGACACAGAGACACCAGACACAGAGAGACGAGACACAGAGACACCAGACACAGACACACCAGACACGGAGACACCAGACGGAGAGACACCAGACACAGAGACACCAGACACAGAGACACCAGATACAGAGACACCAGACGGAGAGACGCCGTTACTCAGACAGACAAGACAGGAACACACACACAAGCACGCACGTACGCACGCACACACAGACACAGACACAAACACACATGTACCTTATTTGCATATTTGACCAACAGCTGTTCAGACTATGTGTGTGTGTGTGTGTATGTGTGTGTGTGTGTGTGTGTGTGTGTGTATATATATATATATATGTGTGTGTGTGTGTAGATGTATCTATATATATATATATATATATATATATATATATGTGTGTGTGTGTGTGTGTGTGTGTGTGTGTGTGTGTGTGTGTGCGTGTGTGTGTGTGTTTGTGTGTGAATGTGTGCGCTTTGAAAATAACATAATACATGTTATACTTTTGGTATTTACGAAAAAAGTCCACACCAAAGGCACTAATAAATTACTGTATATGAAGCATGTAAACAGGTAGTTATTGGGACAATTAATTCATGTCATAAACTGAACCAAAATGTGGAGAATGACCCGAGTATAAGTACAAAAACAGAAACAAATATTTGTTTTACCTTCGTGCACTTTCCATTTTCATTTCTTTGAATGATGTACGTGATGAATTGCAATACTTTTGTTCGCGGTTAATTTGATAAATGCAGATGCATAATTATGACGCTTGGCCCTTAAAAACTGTGCGAAGCGTTGTTGTTGCAATCTATACAAAATACTTATACCAGGATACGACCAAGCACTTGCACAAACTGCGCTACTGCGTTTGACATCTGCAGTACGGTTTGGACATCATACTGCAGGGGTAAGTAGATGTGATTGTAAATCCATTTCTTATCGCTCATTCTTAGAAATGAGATGCAATTACGACTTCAACATTAACGAAAATTGAACTGGCACAGGACAAACTGATACGGGTTTTCACAAGAGCTGTTCTTCCTGTATCTTACAATTTCACGTACAATTCCTTCCAAAATGTAACTTTTTTTCTCTCCATTTTTGTTCTCATTTCCAAGCACACGAGGCGGTAACGTATGCAGCGACCTTTAGTTAAATTGACAATACCAAGTAGCATGGTGACGATGAAATCCCGCCTCATGTTTTCGTCCATGGAGTACATGTACATGTGCATGCGCTCATCCTGTGATCGGCAGGAATTGCTCAAGTTGTGGAATACTTTTGTAAAAACATTGGCAACGTATGTGTTATGGAAAGAACGCAACTAAATGATCTCACAACAAAGTTGGATCCGTGAAGTAACAGTACATTTGGATGTACAGAGTGTACACGTCGTTAAAGTAGGGTAAGGCCCCCCCGATATGACCCGGCTCCTAATATTGACCACCTGTTGTGACAAACTAACGATGCTACAATGATAAAAACGATTTCATTCGCCACATTTACCCTATCTGGTTAACTTGCACATGTCAAAACAAAATCTAAACAACGATGTCAAAACAGTTGCCGACGCACAAACCACAAAACCGTTGGTTTTCCCCGCTTTTCTTCACTTCTGGCAGCGTTCACTCTAACTATGTAATTGTTACATTTTTTGCTCTTGTGACAGGGGAGGCTACTGCTCCTTTCACAGCAGACTCTGCACCCGAGTTATTGGCCTTTAAGTCAACACCGGTGGATTGTGGAATTCTGTTTGTGATGGGGTCTGGTGGTTTCCTATTGTCTGTATGTTCATGGAAACCTTCAGCTTTCCCATCTCCCCCCTTTCCCCGTCGCGATATAACCTTGAATGGTTGAAAACGACATTAAACACCAAAGAAAGAAAGAAAGACCTTCAGCTTCGGGTTTGCATAACAGTTTTTATAGGGCTAAGAAATTAGCCCTAACATTTTCAATCCTGTTTGATTGCACTTCGCCTCCCGAGGTGATCGTAGTGTTACGGCACTCGGTTACATCTGGCGCTTGCGAGCAGGGATGGGACTCGGCATGATATGTTCAGGTAATGGCATAATATGACCACTGAACATTTTCGTGCTGTTCCCATTCTGCGAACTTGGGATGGACAGTGGTCCCCCGGTTCGGAACTTCGGGACGAAGTTCATTCAAACGGGAGCGATTGTGACAGGGGAGGCTACCGCTCCTTTCACAGCAGACTCTGCACCCGGGTTGTTGGCCTTTAATTCAACACCGGTGGATTGTGGAATTCTGTTTGTGATGGGGTCTGGTGGTTTCCGATTGTCTGTATGTTCATGGAAACCTTCGGGTTTGCATAACAGTTTTTATAGGGCTAAGAAATTAGCCCTAACATTTTCAATCCTGTTTGATTGCACTTCGCCTCCCGAGGTGATCGTAGTGTTACGGCACTCGGTTACACTCTAATTAGGCATAACGGTCACGAGAGAAAAAAACAATCTTCCAGTACAAAATGAAATTGCTTCGCAAGAAAACCAGCTAGTTACCAGCATGAAACAAAAAGTGGTCCATATTCGGAGCTTTTCCCCTATACACTCAAGTGCAAGCCTATAAACAAACAGGCTATGTTTGCAATATCCGTTTAAAGTTCGGTAACGTGCGTATTCTCGAAGTTGGCGACACATGAAACATCCCCTAATTCACCGATTAACATTTGCTGTAATACCTTAACATGTTTGTCCTTTTTTTGGTTCCATTTTCGATTGCTTTCTTCATTACAAAGTCTGCCGCATGTGTCAGTGATAAACGAATAAGATGTTGCAAAACTTGCATCACCCTAACCCGGATACAGCAACGTACAGTCGAAGCCACTTATGGGAAACTCGGATATAAGAAACTCTGCTTATAAGAAAGAACATTGTTTTCCCTCCAAAGGTGTTTGTTCCATTACAAATCTCCGAATAAGAAAAACTCTGTTACAACAAAGCCTCGGAAAAAGCTAATGACCATTATGAACTTGAGTCAAGTTACATTTGATCTGATGCAAATGTTAGGATCAAAAGTCATCTAGATAGATTTAAAAGCTAGACCGGCACCTAAATAAAACATGACTGTGCTGGTTCAAATGACTCCCCTTTTCATAATGTGTTCAGATTTTAATATTAAAATGTAAAGGAATACTATTGATCTGACCGTTGAGGTTTAATTTCTGGCGACTTTGACAAATCTGAGGAATCTGGGGAATCCACTGTACCTTAAACCTGAAGAGTAACGCTATAACTAATGAATTGGCTTTTGAAGGAAGGAGGGGACACCATTCAACCCCGCAGGTCTATCTTTGCCTACCATGGTTACTGTTTCCTGCGCACGTGTGTGTCTCCCAACCCTTATACCCAAGTCTGCCACTGTGCACTCTATAAAAACCCGAGCGGTTGACAAGTGGCAGGGGTGGCCCGGGTAGCTCAGGTGCTAGAGCACTGGACTTGTGATCGAAAGGTCGCTGGTTCGAATCCGGGCCGGGACGGACACAGGTCAACCTTATGTGCAGACCCAGAGACGGTATCCATCTCCCACCCCCGTGTTACCACAGTGGCACGTAAAAGACCTCGGTCATTCTGCCATGAGTGTAGATACCACCTAAACACGCATACACTTGTGTATCTCATCTAAAGTCGGGTTAAAACCCGGGAACATGCCTGGCTTTGCCGTGAGGGCGTAAAACTTGAATTTCTCCCCACAAGTGGCAGGCGCGGGTAGCTCAGGTGCTAGAGCACTGGACTTGTGATCGAAAGGTCGCTGGTTCGAATCCGGGCCGGTGTAACACGAGAAAATTACTCCCACGAGATTTTTACTCCGGAGTAAAAATTTCGTACGAAAATGTCACTCCCTTTACGAAAAAAGCACTCCCCCATTACACGAAAAAATTACTCCCCAAGACAGGTGAATTCCGAGTAAACATTTCGTACAAAAATGTTACTACCCTGACGAATAAATAATGAATAAATTACTTCATTCAAACACAAGCAATTTAACTTCCCATGCCAGGTGTACGAAATGTTTACTCCCTTGTCCCCTGTTAGTCTTGGTGGTGGAAGGGGTGGAAGGAGGGTAGCGCGACATTCGTGTGCGCGAGATCACTTATTGGCATTATCCCTTCGCCCGCATCCCATTTTTGCATACGAGATTTTTACTGGAAGTGAAAAAAATGGGGAGTAAAAATTTCGTGGTGGGAGTAATTTTTTCGTGCCTTGGGGAGTTCTTTTCTCGTACGAAAAGTGTACTCGGAGTAAGAATTTCGTACGAATTATTTACTCCGGAGTAAATTTTTCGTGGAGTAAAAATTTCGTGTTACACCGGGACAGACACGGGTCAACTTTATCTGCAGACCCAGAGACGGTATCCATATCCCACTCCCGTGTCACCACAGTTGCACGTTAAAGACCTCGGTGCAGATGGCTGATACCATCTGAACACGCATACACTTGTGTATCTCATCAAAAGCTGTGAGGGAGTAAAAACTCGAATTATCATATAACCCATATCAGGTCCTAAAGAGGCGAAATATTTAGCCTGTAGGACAGTAAGCATTCTCTCTTTCCAAGTGGCAGGCGAGACGCCAGCGCTTCTGGACTACGCTTTGGTTCCAGAGAAGCAGCCAGTGCATTCACTCACTTTTTACATTTAGTCAAGTTTTGACTAAATGTTTTAACGTAGAGGGGAATCGAGACGAGGGTCATGGTGTATGTGTGTGTGTGTGTCTGTCTGTCTGTCTGTCTGTCTGTGCGTGTGTGTAGAGCGATTCAGACTAAACTACTGGACTGATCTTTATGAAATTTGACATGAGAGTTCCTGGGTATGATATTCCCGGACGTTTTTTTCTTTTTTTTCGATAAATACCTTTGATGACGTCATATCTGGCTTTTTGTAAAAGTTGAGGCGGCAATGTCACACCCTCATTTTTCAATCAAATTGATTGAAATTTTGGCCAAGCAATCTTCGACGAAGGCCGAACTTCGGTATTGCATTTCCGCTTGGTGGATTAAAATTTAATTAATGACTTTGGTCATTAAAAATCTGAAAATTATAAAAAAAAAAATCTTTATAAAACGATCCAAATTTACGTTCATCTTATTCTTCATCATTTTCTGATTCCAAAAACATATAAATATAATATATTCGGATTAAAAACAAGCTCTGAAAATTAAAAATATAAAAATTATTATTAAAATAAAATTTCCGAAATCGATTTACAAACAATTTCATCTTATTCTTTATGGGTTCCTGATTCCAAAAACATATAGCTGTGATATGTTTGGATTAAAAACACGCTCAGAGAGTTAAAAAGAATAGAGATAAAGAAAAGCGTGCTATCCTTCTCAGCGCAACTACTACCCCGCTCTTCTTGTCAATTTCACTGCCTTTGCATCGAGCGGTGGACTGACGATGCTACGAGTATACGCTCTTGCTGTAAAAATGCAGTGAGTTCAGTTTCATTCTGTGAGTTCGACAGCTTGACAAAATTTCGCCTTAACGCGACTTGTTTCTTTGATTAATTACCAAACTTGTGGAGCGTTTTCGAGCAAATCATGCCCAGAGCGTTTTGATTAAAGCTGAAGAGTAACGAAAAAAATAATTAATTGGTTTTTGGAAGAAAGTGGGGACACAATAATTACGGAGATTTAAGAAACGGGACGTTTCGTTTTGAAGTTGTGGTAAACGTCATTATTTCGGGGGTCTCTCGCTGGAAAGGTGAAGGTCAACTGAAACGGAACGTGGAACGTCAAAACGCAGTCACGTTTTCCACCCCCAAAAAACGAACAATATTTCGTCAACTTTTGTGAGTATTTTTGCACACTAACAGTTTTATTTGTTGGCCATTTTATGCATTGCTAGATTCATCAACCCTTTCACAGTCTTTCAGCGCTGAGAATGTGTTCATTGGAGGTAGACAACTGTTGTGAACTGAAATATTTTGAAGGGTGCTGATCCTGGTACATTTATCCAACTTCATGGTGAGAAAGCAAATGGCGAAGCAGAAGTAGGTCATCGCATCGAATTTTTATTCTGGCTTCGTATGTGATCAGGTGCATGAATTGAAAAATGTGAAGCTCTTGTGCGTGCAATGCGAGTATGTCAATCCTTTATTGACTCGTGGAGTTGAAATTATGCCATGCCCAGTCAGCGGATCATATCCTGCCATGCCCGGCCTTTCATTCCGAAACGAAACGTGAATACATCTAAATCTTGTCTGCGGCCTATGCCGTCTCGTTTCACGTTCCGTTTCGCGGGGTGACTCATTCACCAAACGAAACGAGCTGCAAAACGAAACGTGCTGTTTCTTAAATCTCGCTATTGCTATAACGCCGTGGTATAGTAACCGCATCACGTACTGAAACAAGGGAAGGAACTCAGTGGAAGTAACCTTACCAAACCCTCACAAACGAGGCTCTTTCTTTGCTTATTTTACGGCATGTATATACGCTGTCTACATTTTTGCTTTTTTTCAATAATCTTATGGTTAGGTTTCGCTAAAAAGTTATGTCAGATGATGAATGAACCATGGGGAAAAAAGTTATAGAAAAAAAATATATGTAAAAAAAGATTTTATTTTTGGGTAGCGTGACTCACGCTTCCAATATTTTATTTTCTGTTTGCTGAGAACATGTGCTTTGCCTAAAAATACTGACCAATCAAATTCATGTCACTATGCTTATAGCCACGCCCAAACAAGTGCAGCAACAGTTTGACACTGGAGCGCTGTCCACGCTTTTTTTTAAACGCACGAAATGCACGGGATTTGAGAGGAGTTTTGCGCTTGGCATTTTCCAAATAAGGATATCCTACTATGAGTACTACGCTGGAAAACACTTGACAGGTATGACGTGACACTTGACGGTCTAAAGAATAGGCGCCTGAAATTGTCAAATGTTAAGGTCACAATGGGGTCGAGCTTGGGTCAATCAGTGGGAAACTATCTTTTTCTTGAAAGTGTATATGTTACAGTTAATCTGTGAAACCAGGGAATACGTGTATTAACTAGGTAATACATGAATTAACTGACGGAAAAAACCAGTTAATTCATGTATTACCTAAAATAGTTGAGTTAATACACGTATTCCCTGGTTTCACAGATTAACTGTAACATATATAGGTAGACCAGCAGATAATGTGTTCGTTCTTTCTTTTCAGAATTAATTATTTCTTCTGTGTGACCGACGAGGGCTAGTTTCGAAACAACAAAACACCCGTGCCCACACCGACATCAACAGAACACCAATAAACTAACCAATATTATCAGAACACTCGTACCCATTCAAAAATCAACAGAACATCCGTACACATTCAGACATAACAAACTGTACCCATACCAACATCAACAACTACTGGTCAAACCTCGCCAACTCTTCACATAACAAAGTTGCCAACAGAGGCTCCGTGTACTTCCACTACCAACATGGTGGACCCTAGCCACGTGTTCCACATCGCAGACTACGCCGTCTTCGGCGTCACCATCGTCATCTCCATCGGCATCGGCATCTACTACGCCCTCTCTGGAGGCCGACAGAGAACCACGTCTGAGTACCTGGTGGGAGAACGAACCATGAAGTTTCTGCCTGTCGCCATCTCTCTGATGGTGTCCTTTGAGTCTTCCATCATGATGCTGGGCCTGCCTGCTGAGATGTACGTGTACGGTGTTCAATGGTGGATCAGCACTGTGGGTTTCTTTGTCTCCAACATGCTGTCCATTCTCATCATGGTCCCGCTGCTGCACCCGCTCAGAGTCACCAGCGCCTATGAGGTAAGTAGTCTTCTTCTTCGTGTCGATCACACTTATATTGTCAGGCCGGACAGCGAGACGAATGTTGCTGTCTTCTCCAGGTCTTCCTTTCCTCCGTACAGCTTGCAGTGGAGGGAGACGGCAGTTGGCCACACGGTTTTCCTCACGCTCTCAAGGATGGTGCATCGCTGGAGGATGTGTTCAGTGGTCTGATCCTCTAGTCCACAGCTGCACGTAGGGGAGGGGACCATCTTCAGCTTCATGTTTAGGGACAAATAGTGAAAGAGCTCGCTTTGCATTTGTCAAATGATCAAATATCATAAAAAATTAAAGAACATGGAGTGAGTTTTATTTGTAACTGTTTAGCTCGACGTCCCAAGAAAGCCCGAGAAAGAAATAAAAACCTTAAAAACCTAAACTGTAAAAGTCCTTTATCATTATGGTCCATTGGTACGCACACACATGGGTTGCACGATACTTGTACCGTAAAATCCCGAGCATAAGCCCACCCCCCTGTGCACAGATTTAGGGCAAAATTGGGGGGTGGGCGTTTGCTAGGGATAGACCCCTTTGCACAAAGTAAGTTTTGTGCTCAACCGTGTAATTGAGTGAATACAAACCCCGAAAGCATGTAAGTTAGGTCGTGTGAGTAGAAGTGAAGGAAAAAAGGAAAAAAAGGACTTTGAGGCAAAGAAGGCCAACCATGAGAGAGAGAGAGAGAGAGAGAGAGAGAGAGAGAGAGAGAGAGAGAGAGAGAGAGAGAGAGAGAGAGAGAGAGAAGAGAGAGAGAGAGAGAGAGAGAGAGAGAGAGAGAGAGAGAGAGAGAGAGAGAGAGAGAGAGAGAGAGAGAGAGAGAGAGAGAGAGAGAGAGAGAGAGAGAGAGAGAGAAAAAGGACTGGCTCTTCTGAAACTAACACGAGCATAGTCATTCATATAAATTTATAAAGTAAAAAGAAAATCGCCAGACCTTTGCAAGGACAAACAATAACAACACAATTCCGGGAAAAAGAAACTTGATGAAATGTCGAAATGTCAACACCAATGAAGCCCTTTCTTTCTGTACAGGGAAGAAATTACACGATCGTCTTTGGAAATGAAACGTTAACTGAACTTGGATTTTGTCTTCAAAAGGCCCAATCTTTCTGAGAAAGAAAAGCCCACAAACTTAGGAAAAAAAGAGAAGAGAAACTCGAAAAAACATGAACGATGGGTGGGAGTGAGGAGAGGGGACAAAGAATAAGAAAAAAGGAAAGAAACACGAAAAGGTAAAGAAAGGGGGAAAAGATGACTTTTAGAACAGTCTGCACAAATCCTAGTGAAAGTGAGCCTATAGTCTCTTTGAAAAAAGCAGGGTGGGCGTTTGCTAGATAGTTACCCCTGTGCACAACTTTTGGCCCAAAGTGGGGGGTGGGCGTTTGCTAGATGGTGGGCTTATGCTAGGGATTTTACGGTAGCTGCTAGCTTTCTTCTAGGTGGAAGCGATCCAATTTCCCCTGCAATGGAACAATACAGCATACAATGAAAAGAAAATGAAATGAGATATCATGCATTGAATGTCTGTCGGTCTGATGCCAAGGTATTAAGACACAGCTCTTGTACAAATTCGTATCTAAAGCCTCATGACAAAGATCCGCACTCAAGCGCATCTGCCTAGTTTTTTGTGTGATGATGGGTAGTATATAATATCAAATAAAACAAAGGTATTGTTTGGATATGAGATAAAAATCATATAGGGAGGGGGGGGGGGGGGGTTGAGAACTGTGACAGTGAGAACGTGTTACATTTCAATGGTAATTTTTGGGTCAAGCCTGTGTCTGTCTCACACGAGGTACATCAGGCGGTGGGGGGTGGGGAAGATCCGGCCCTCTTAGTGGTGGACGTGTGTGTTGTGTTGTGGTGTGGTGTGTGTGTGTGTGTGTGTGTGTGTGTGTGTGTGTGTGTGTGTGTGTGTGTGTGTGTGTGTGTGTGCACATCGAATCCAAAACAACTATCCGACAGATGTTAGTGAAACTGTGCATGTGAGTTTTCCCAGATAATGGGGCGGGGATATAGCTCAGTTGGTAGCGCACTGGATTTGTATTCAGTTGGCCGCTGTCAGCGCGAGTTCGATCCCAGGTTCGGCGGAAATTTATTTCACAGAGTCAACTTTGTGTGCAGACTCTCTTCGGTGTCCGAACCACCCCCCGTGTATACTACATTGGGTGTGCACGTTAAAGATCCCACGATTGACAAAAGGGTCTTTCCTGGCAAAATTGCTTAGGCACAGTTAATAATTGTCTACCATACCCGTGTGACTTGGAATAAGGCCGTGAAAGGTAAATATGCACCGACATGGCTGCAATCTACTGGCCGTATAAAATTTCATCTCACACGGCATCACTGCAGAGCGCCTAGAACTGTACCCACGGAATATGCGCGATATAAGCCTCATTGATTGATTGATTGCCCGCAGTCCAGCGACTATATACACAGAGCTATCTCCCCGCTGTGGCGAGCATATCAGTATTTTCAACATCACTGGTTTATGCAGACACGAAAATGAGTGTATGAAGTACGATTGACCATTCAGTGACTACTTCTTGAGGCAGACTTGCATGTGAAACGTCCTGCCAAATCAGTGTTCAGTATGCATTTTGCATCATCAAGAGTTGCCCGAGAATGTCTAAAATCAACGCGCCGGCACGTATCAACGTGCTCTTGCATAACACGTTTTTGGCCAAATTGCAATTCATCCGGATTCTGACAATAGGTGCACGGAGAGAGAGAGAGAGAGAGAGAGAGAGAGAGAGAGAGAGAGAGAGAGAGAGAGAGAGAGAGAGAGAGAGAGAGAGAGAGGTAGAGTTATATATAGAGAGAGAGTTAGAGAGAGAGGGAAAGAGAGAAGGGGAGGAGGGAGGCAGAGAGAGAAAGAGAGAGAGAGAGAGAGAGAGAGAGAGAGAGAGAGAGAGAGAGAGAGAGAGAGAGAGAGAGAGAGAGAGAGAGAGAGAGAGAGAGAGAGAGAGAGAGAGAGAGAGAGAGAGAGAGAGAGAGAGAGAGAGAGAGAGAGAGAGAGAGAGAGAGAGAGAGCTTGTTTTTGTATTCATTGTTCTATTTTTCTTCTCAACAGTATCTACAATTCCGATTTAACTCCACGCCTGTTCGTCTTTTGGGAAGTTGTCTTGGAATGCTGAGCTATGTGAGTATAATCGTGATCTCAGGTTTAAAAAAAAACCTTGATTTGTCTTTTGAATACTAATTGTAACTGTTTACACTTAAGTTCCTAACGTAGCTTCCGTGGATGAAAGTCGCTTGTTCATTTCAATGCATGTTGTTCTCGCATGTGCCAGGAGAATGGTTCCGTATAACTCTCACCTAATCCGTTACAAATGTATGCATTTAGAGCGCTGTACTTCCATTTGTTTATCAGTAGTTTCCGAGGTGCATATAAAAACAACAACAACAACAACAACAACAACAACAACAACAACAACAACAACAACAACAACATATTTGGAATTGTTTTAGTGGTAGAGTATGGCAAATAGGTCAGTTGTTTCCGAGCTATCGATTTGCTGCACGGTTGCAATTTGTAATGGTTGCTTTTGTTGTCATCCTCGTTGTTATCGTCATCATTGACGACGACAGTGACTCTGATGATCAGGTTTGCTATGTATTTGTTCTTGAAAAACAACAACAAAGAAAACAACAACAACAACAACAACAACAACAACAACAACAACAACAACAACAACAACAACAACGCCGTGTCTACTGATGGGACATTCCTTGCGCGTCATGCCGAAAAATAGACATTAACACATCGTAACTATAGCAACTATATTTCCCCGTTGTTCTTCAGTTACTGTTGAGATGCATGAGTTTGACGGACTGGTGTTTTCATACGTGATCCCTAAAGGTTGTAGGTCTTTATGTTTCTGTTTTTGATTGCACAACTTGTTATTCTTCACATCTTTGTGGCATTGGTAATGTTTATCTTTGCAGACTTGGTACATGGGTATTGTGCTCTTTGGTCCTGCTATTGCTTTAGAGGCAGGTACGTAAACCATATATGACAGTCATTTGCATTACTTATGATAAACTTATATAAGTTGATAAATATGTCGTCATTTTAAGTGCGTAATATGTTAGTAGCAATGACTAAAAAAAAAAAGAGCATATTATGAATGTGTACATACACAGTGCAAGTATATACAATGCAAGGTAATATATTGTACTACGTTGCAAGCCCCTGGAGCAAATTTTTGATTAGTGCTTTTGTGAACAAGAAACAATTGACAAGTGGCTCTATCCCATCTTCCCCCTTTCCCCATCGCGATATAACCCTTCGTGGTTGAAAACGACGTTAAACACCAAATAAAGAAAGAAATATACAATGCATCCGGTTTAAATAGTGAAATTATGATTTATAAATGTATCTATATTTTTCTCCACGCACCCAATAACTCACGTGCTCATGTTGCATTGCTACCTTGATATCTATACTGTCACAAAAAACGTACAACCCCTGTATAGGATGTCATGTGGTTTGTGACACCCGTCTCTCTGTATGTCCGTAAAACGCCCTGTCCGTCTGTCTGATCGCACAACAAAATGCATAGATTTTTTCACATCAACCAGATGTCACAGTGCAGCATGCATTCATGTGGATCTAACTAATTGCGTGTTGTTTTGTTTGTTTGTGTTTGCAGTGACGGGCTTTCCACAGTGGGGCTCCATCTTTATCGTGTCCTTCGTAGCCATCATCTACACGTCCATTGTAAGATAAAAACAATAAATAAAAAAAGCACACACGGACAAATGGATGGATAATGAACCTCTAAATGATTGGACGAAGTCGACTTTGCGAAGCTGGCCACACGAAGCTGTTGCACCAAATGTTCGATAAAAAGACTTGGCGAAGCTGGCCACACGAAGCTGTTGCACCAAATGTTCGATAAAAAGACTTGGCGAAGCTGGCCACACGAAGCTGTTGCACCAAATGTTCGATAAAAAGACTTGGCGAAGCTGGCCGCACGAAGCTGTTGCACCAAATGTTCGATAAAAAGACTTCGCGAAGCTGGCCACACGAAGCTGTTGCACCAAATGTTCGATAAAAAGACTTGGCGAAGCTGGCCGCACGAAGCTGTTGCACCAAATGTTCGATAAAAAGACTTGGCGAAGCTGGCCACACGAAGCTGTTGCACCAAATGTTCGATAAAAAGACTTGGCGAAGCTGGCCGCACGAAGCTGTTGCACCAAATGTTCGATAAAAAGACTTGGCGAAGCTGGCCGCACGAAGCTGTTGCACCAAATGTTCGATAAAAAGACTTGGCGAAGCTGGCCACACGAAGCTGTTGCACCAAATGTTCGATAAAAAGACTTCGCGAAGCTGGCCGCACGAAGCTGTTGCACCAAATGTTCGATAAAAAGACTTCGCGAAGCTGGCCACACGAAGCTGTTGCACCAAATGTTCGATAAAAAGACTTGGCGAAGCTGGCCGCACGAAGCTGTTGCACCAAATGTTCGATAAAAAGACTTGGCGAAGCTGGCCGCACGAAGCTGTTGCACCAAATGTTCGATAAAAAGACTTGGCGAAGCTGGCCGCACGAAGCTGTTGCACCAAATGTTCGATAAAAAGACTTGGCGAAGCTGGCCGCACGAAGCTGTTGCACCAAATGTTCGATAAAAAGACTTGGCGAAGCTGGCCGCACGAAGCTGTTGCACCAAATGTTCGATAAAAAGACTTGGCGAAGCTGGCCGCACGAAGCTGTTGCACCAAATGTTCGATAAAAAGACTTGGCGAAGCTGGCCGCACGAAGCTGTTGCACCAAATGTTCGATAAAAAGACTTGGCGAAGCTGGCCGCACGAAGCTGTTGCACCAAATGTTCGATAAAAAGACTTGGTGAAGCTGGCCGCACGAAGCTGTTGCACCAAATGTTCGATAAAAAGACTTGGCGAAGCTGGCCGCACGAAGCTGTTGCACCAAATGTTCGATAAAAAGACTTCGCGAAGCTGGCCGCACGAAGCTGTTGCACCAAATGTTCGATAAAAAGACTTGGCGAAGCTGGCCGCACGAAGCTGTTGCACCAAATGTTCGATAAAAAGACTTGGCGAAGCTGGCCGCACGAAGCTGTTGCACCAAATGTTCGATAAAAAGACTTGGCGAAGCTGGCCGCACGAAGCTGTTGCACCAAATGTTCGATAAAAAGACTTGGCGAAGCTGGCCGCACGAAGCTGTTGCACCAAATGTTCGATAAAAAGACTTGGCGAAGCTGGCCGCACGAAGCTGTTGCACCAAATGTTCGATAAAAAGACTTGGCGAAGCTGGCCGCACGAAGCTGTTGCACCAAATGTTCGATAAAAAGACTTGGCGAAGCTGGCCGCACGAAGCTGTTGCACCAAATGTTCGATAAAAAGACTTCGCGAAGCTGGCCGCACAAAGCTGTTGCACCAAATGTTCGATAAAAAGACTTGGCGAAGCTGGCCGCACGAAGCTGTTGCACCAAATGTTCGATAAAAAGACTTCGCGAAGCTGGCCGCACGAAGCTGTTGCACCAAATGTTCGATAAAAAGACTTCGCGAAGCTGGCCTCACGAAGCTGTTGCACCAAATGTTCGATAAAAAGACTTCGCGAAGCTGGCCACACGAAGCTGTTGCACCAAATGTTCGATAAAAAGACTTCGTGAAGCTGGCCACACGAAGCTGTTGCACCAAATGTTCGATAAAAAGACTTGGCGAAGCTGGCCACACGAAGCTGTTGCACCAAATGTTCGATAAAAAGACTTCGTGAAGCTGGCCACACGAAGCTGTTGCACCAAATGTTCGATAAAAAGACTTCGCGAAGCTGGCCACACGAAGCTGTTGCACCAAATGTTCGATAAAAAGACTTCGCGAAGCTGGCCGCACGAAGCTGTTGCACCAAATGTTCGATAAAAAGACTTGGCGAAGCTGGCCACACGAAGCTGTTGCACCAAATGTTCGATAAAAAGACTTGGCGAAGCTGGCCGCACGAAGCTGTTGCACCAAATGTTCGATAAAAAGACTTGGCGAAGCTGGCCACACGAAGCTGTTGCACCAAATGTTCGATAAAAAGACTTCGCGAAGTCGACTTCGGACTCAGTTAAGGACAGCCTTTATAAATGAATAAGTGAATGAATCCATCCGAGCATCAGTCCATTCATCCGTGCATCCATCCATGTATCTATCAGTCCATGCATCCACACATCCATCTATGCATCAATCCATACATCAATCCATGCGTCCATCCATTCATGCATTTACTCATGCATCGATCCATGCATTCATGTATCAACCCAACAAGCAAGAAAGCAAGCACGCCAGCCATCCAGCGATCACATTGGCAACTCTTCAATCAATTAATCGAATTATTCATTCGATAGATGGAGTAGATAATTATTCAAGTTACTGAGCAATGAATTTATTTGTCAATTCATCCGCCAGTTCATTTATTCGTTCATTCATGCATCGATTCACCGATCATTCAAAGACGAATGCAGACGCACAAATATATGTATATATGTCTTCTCATGCTCAGATTGTTTGTTTGTTTGTTTGCTTAACGCCCAGCCGACCACGAAGGGCCATATAAGGCCGGTGCTGCTTTAACATATAACGTGCGCCACACACAAGACAGAAGTCGCAGCACAGGCTTCATGTCTCACCCAGTCACATTATTCTGACACCGGACCAACCAGTCCTAGCACTAACCCCATAATGCCAGACGCCAGGCGGAGCAGCCACTAGATCGCCAATTTTAAAGTCTTAGGTATGACCCGGCCGGGGTTCGAACCCACGACCTCCCGATCACGGGGCGGACGCCTTACCACTAGGCCAACCGTGCCGGTCATGCTCAGATAAATGCGCTGAACTGTTCACGTGCGAATGTATGTGTAGATGCGTCTTCTTACACTTGACTTGTTGTGTAGGGTGGGCTGAAAGCAGTGATCTGGACCGACGTGTTTCAAGCGTTCATCATGTATGCAGGCATGCTGGCCATTCTCATCAAGGTAATGTAACATGACTGCTTCCTGTGTAGAGTTGACATTTGTTAAATGATTAATTTCATTGTAGTTACCATTATAATAAAAAAAATCACACAAAATTAGTTCATAACACAAATCCCACGTTGCACACACAACTACCCGATTTTTCAGACCGCTCTCCAGTCCACCCAGCTGGAATTGGGTACCTGACCCTATTCAGCCCAGAGGAAGGCAAAGGCAGCGAGGGAGAGGAGATGGTCACCGCCCTCATAAAACTGGCTCTGGAGAAGTTGAGATCTCTGATATCTCCCCTCTCCAACGACCAAACTTGGTTATGGGTCTACCTTTACCGTTTAGTGTTGACATGTTTCAGGGAACGGTTGACGTTGGCAGTCCAGCCAAGGTGTGGAATATTGCAAGGGAAGGAGGTCGACTGGAATTCTTCAAGTAAATATTTTAAGTATTATTACAGTATAAACCTGTCTGTAACGACAACCAAAGGAACCGGCCAAAAGAGGTCGCTGTTGACAGGTGGTCGCAATGGAAAGTGAATTATATAGAAGAAAAGCTTGTCTGGGATGCTTGGAGGCATTTGGTCGCTTTGGAGAGGTGGTCGCAAGGGCAGGTTTGACGTATATGATGTTTACGTACACAAAAACCTGAAGGAAAGATTTCGAATTAGCTGAGTTTACGTTTCTTTCTAACTTTGACATAACCTTCATCTGTGAAAATTGAGGAAAAAAGAAATGTGACTTTAACAAAAAATTAGAAGTAACATTTGATGAACGTTCTTTGGGTGGAGGGGGGTTGGTGGGTGGTGGTCAATGTTTTCTGTGAAAATTCTTTGGATGAATCTGTATATTCAAAGTATTGCTTGCTTGCGTGGTAGCTTGCTTGATTGGTTGCTTTATTGATCGACTGAGCGAGTCGGTGATTGAGTTGTAGACTGATTGTCGATTGATTGATTGGTTGATGGCTAGCTCGGCTGCTTCATTGACTGTTGAATTGATTTCAGTTTTGACTTTGACCCGAGAACGCGTCACACATTCTGGAACCTCTTCTTCGGTGCGATCATCCGGGGCTTTGGCCTCGCTTTCAATCAGTCCACTGTGCAGCGAGTCAGTTCCACCAGGACTCTGCGTGAAGCGAGATGGTGAGCGAAATTCTTTCCAGTGATGTTTTGGGGAATACATTTTTTTCCCCTGGCGAATTTGTCAAAATGGGCAGTTTTCTGAAATGTAAGACAGTTCTCGACGTCATCTTTTCCCTACGTGAAACATCGTTCGATGGACCTGTCCACCTGATGGCAAAGTTTTCCACGGTTTGAAAAGTTTTGGCCTTTTTCAATTGCCAACGCCAAATGACATCCAGGTCTGTTTCAAAGGGTGGTGGACATTATACAATACACTACAATACACTACAATACACTACAATACAATGCAATGCAATGCAATACACTACACTACAATACACTACACTACAATACACTACACTACAATACAATACAATACAATACAATACAATACAATGTAATGCCAGTCCACTGTGCAGAGGGTCAGTTCCACCAGGACTCTTCGTGAAGACAGCTAGGCCTACATATCAGTACGGTACTTTTCTTTCATTTTTAAATGGTTGATGTACATGGGTAAGATTGATCAATTGTTTTTCTCGTTTGAAAGAGAGTGTGTCAAAGGTGTGTTCCAGTTTAACGGCGCCATTTCTTCGGTGTCAAAATGTGATGTACATGGGCATGGACACAATTTATCCGTTCTTTTGGCTCTGTTTCTCAGAAATATTTACGTGATTCCTTTCTTTCTGTGTCATCGTTAAATAGACACAATTTACCAGTTCTTTTCGTTCTGTTTTACAGTGTGATGTACATGTTTTTTTTCTTTCTGTGTGACAGGGTGATGCTGATCATGTGTCCGTGTTTTTTCATCTCGCTCTCCATGGCGTGTTACGAGGGTATCGTGGCTTATGCTTTTTACCAGACACGTGGCTGTGACCCCCTGGCGTCAAAAAAAATCACCAACCCTAACCAGGTGTGTTGTTGTTGTTGTTGTTGTTGATGTTGTTGTTTATGTTGTTGTCGATGTTGTTGTTGTTGTTGTTGTTGATTCAAAGAGAATCTTAAACAAATGAGGCAGAGCGCTGTTTAGAGATCTGAGGATTCTTCTTCTTCTGCTTCTTCTTCTGCGTTCGTGGGCTGAAACTCCCACGTACACTCGTGTTTTTTGCACGAGTGGAATTTTACGTGTATGACCGTTTTTACCCCGCCATTTAGGCAGCCATACGCCGCTTTCGGAGGAAGCATGCTGGGTATTTTCGTGTTTCTATAACCCACCGAACTCTGACATGGATTACAGGATCTTTTTCGTGCGCACTTGGTCTTGTGCTTGCGTGTACACACGGGGGTGTTCGGACACCGAGGAGAGTCTGCACACAAAGTTGACTCTGAGAAATAAATCTCTCGCCGAACGTGGGGACGAACTCACGCTGACAGCGGCCAACTGGATACAAATCCAGCGCGCTACCGACTGAGCTACATCCCCGCCCTGAGATCTGAGGATGAACGTCGCTTGTTCATTTCAATGCTTGTTCTTATTCTCTCAGGTGCCAGGAGACTGGTTTCCAATAACTCTCACTTACTCTATTACACATGTCGTATGCATTTAGAGCGCTTACTTCCCTTTGTTTCTCAGATGTTGTTGATTCAGGAAGTATAGATATGCCAATTGAAAAACTGATCTAATTTTAGCCTACAAAAACGTCATGTAATTGTGCTTTTTTAAGCGATGTCGGAAAGACACGTTACAATAACTCAAAAAGAAACACATCATCGCAACAAACCCAAACCATGATTTTATACCACTTAAAAAATAGTCATGTGATTGTAATTAATACTTCAGATACCCCATCCAATCACCCAGCCCCCCGTTTACATGGTTCTTGGCATGTTAGCATAATCAAAAGTCTGTCCTGTAGATTTCTCGCATTATTCCAAACTTGTTTGAACACGCACTGAAATATCAAAGGCAAAATATTCGGAAAATATTACCGTAGTCGATTTTGAGGGTCAATCGATGTAGGTCCAAAATGGTTAAACATCTTGTCTTGGCACACGTTAAACAATCTTGTCTTGGTACACGTTAAACATCTTGTCTTGGCACACGTTAAACATCTTGTCTTGGCACACGTTAAACATCTTGTCTTGGCACACGTTAAACATCTTGTCTTGGCACACGTTAAACATCTTGTCTTGGCACACGTTAAACATCTTGTCTTGGCACACGTTAAACATCTTGTCTTGGCACACGTTAAACATCTTGTCTTGGCACACGTTAAAGATCTTGTCTTGGCACACGTTAAACATCTTGTCTTGGCACACGTTAAACAATCTTGACCCATGGTGTTTACAGTCAATAAGAAACCCTTCAGTGCCAAAACGCGAATCACATACGCACAAATAAAATCATTAACATTTTATGAATTTAGTGCAAATATTTCATACTTGTAAACATGGAGGATTGTTACGCAGATTTGTTTCCCCTCCAGATTATCCCATTCACGGTGATGGACATTTTCATGGCTATGCCAGGGATGCCGGGACTGTTCCTTGCCTCGCTCTTCAGTGCGTCTCTCAGGTTGGTCGATCTGTAGACACAGGTGTCGCGGCCAAGACACACGATATAAGACAACACGCCCACACACGCGAGCGCACGCACGCACGCGCGCGCACACTCACAAGCACGCACACACACACGCACGCACGCACGCACGCAAGCGCAAGCAGATACACACACACACACACACACACACACACACATTCACGCAGGCAACCAGATACACACACACACACACACACACATGCACGCACATACACACACACACACACACACACACACACACGTACACACACACACACACACACGCACGCACGCACACACACACACACACACACACACACACACACACACACACACACACACACACACACACACACACACACACACACACACACACAACCCAAAACAAGTCGCGTAAGGCGAAAATACAACATTTAGTCAAGTAGCTGTCGAACTCACAGAATGAAACTGAACGCAATGCAACGCAGCAAGACCGTATACTCGTAGTCCACCGCTCACGGCATAGGCAGTGAAATTGACAAGAAGAGCGGGGTAGTAGTTGCGCTGGGAAGGATAGCACGCTTTTCTGTACCTCTCTTCGTTTTAACTTTCTGAGCGTGTTTTTAATCCAAACATATCATATCTATATGTTTTTGGAATCAGGAACCGACAAGGAATAAGATGAAAGTGTTTTTAAATTGATTTCGAAAAAAAAAATTGATAATAATTTTTATATATTTAATTTTCAGAGCTTGTTGTTTATCCAAATATAACATATTTATATGTTTTTGGAATCAGAACATGATGGAGAATAAGATGAACGTAAATTTGAATCGTTTTATAAAAAAAAATATTTTTTTACAATTTTCAGATTTTTAATGACCAAAGTCATTAATTAATTTTTAAGCCACCAAGCTGAAATGCAATACCGAAGTCCGGGCTTCGTCGAAGATTACTTGACCAAAATGTCAACCAATTTGGTTGAAAAATGAGGGCGTCACAGTGCCGCCTCAACTTTCACAAAAAGCCGGATATGACGTCATCAAAGACATTTATCAAAAAAATGAAAAAAACGTGTGAGGATATCATACCCAGGAACTCTCATGTCAAATTTCATAAAGATCGGTCCAGTAGTTTAGTCTGAACCGCTCTACACACACACACACACAGACACACACACACACATACACCATGACCCTCGTCTCGATTCCCCCCTCTACGTTAAAACATTTAGTCAAAACTTGACTAAATGTAACAAGTCGCGTAAGGCGAAAATACAATATTTAGTCAAGTAGCTGTCGAACTCACAGAATGAAACTGAACGCAATGCCATTTTTCAGCAAGACCGTATACTCGTAGCATCGTCAGTCCACCGCTCATGGCAAAGGCAGTGAAATTGACAAGAAGAGCGGGGTAGTAGTTGCGCTAAGAAGGATAGCACGCTTTTCTGTACCTCTCTTTGTTTTAACTTTCTGAGCGTGTTTTTAATCCAAACATATCATATCTATATGTTTTTGGAATCAGGAACCGACAAGGAATAAGATGAAAGTGTTTTTAAGTTGATTTGGACAATTTAATTTTGATAATAATTTTTATATATTTAATTTACAGAGCTTGTTTTTAATCCGAATATAACATATTTATATGTTTTTGGAATCAGCAAATGATGGAGAATAAGATAAACGTAAATTTGGATCGTTTTATAAATTTTTATTTTTTTTTACAATTTTCAGATTTTTAATGACCAAAGTCATTAATTAATTTTTAAGCCACCAAGCTGAAATGCAATACCGAAGTCCGGGCTTCGTCGAAGATTACTTGACCAAAATTTCAACCAATTTGGTTGAAAAATGAGGGCGTGACAGTGCCGCCTCAACTTTCACGAAAAGCCGGATATGACATCATCAAAGACATTTATCAAAAAAATGAAAAAAACGTTCGGGGATTTCATACCCAGGAACTCTCATGTCAAATTTCATAAAGATCGGTCCAGTAGTTTAGTCTGAATCGCTCTACACACACACACACACACACAGACACACAGACACACACACACACGCACATACACCACGACCCTCGTTTCGATTCCCCTTCGATGTTAAAATATTTAGTCAAAACTTGACTAAATATAAAAATGAAGAAAATAATCCAAGGGGGGAAACCCTGGTTGTACGTTAAGCTCATTGAATTGTTAAGTCATTCAAAGACAATCTCGTAAGTTCAAGTACTTGTGACAAGTTTCGGCATTTGGTCACTATCCAAAATGTGCCGTTGAAGCACTACAATTACCTCACCAGAGGCTCGAGAAAACCTGATAATCGATCATGGGGAAAATATGCGAGCTATCCAGGACGCGGAGGTGTGTTTACTTATGTATATATTTTGGTCAAAAATGCAAATAACGTACAATGTCTCTCTATTGTTAAACCATCATGCCGTTGCGTTTTTATATTTAGTCAAGTTTTGTTGATCTTTTCAATTGTAACATCTTTCTGCGACAGCACATTGTCATCGGGACTGAGTAGTCTGTCAGCGTTGTTCTGGACGGACATAATCAAACCACGGATTGGAGAGGTGTCGGAGTTCAAAGCGACAATCATTGCAAAGATCAGTGGTAAGATCGGTGTGGACAGTAGAATGTTGAGCAGTGTGTGTGTGTGTGTGTGTGTGTGTGTGTGTGTGTGTGTGTGTGTGTGTGTGTGTGTGTGTTTGTATGTGTGTGTATGTGTGTGTGTATGTATGTGTATGTGTGTGTTTGTGTTTGTGTGTGTGAGAGAGAGAGAGAGAGTGTGTGTGTGTGTGTGTGTGTGAGTGTGTGTATGTGTTTGTGTGTGTGATAGAGTATGTGTGTGTGTGTGTGTGTTTGTTTGTGTGTCTCTATGTGTGTTTGTGTGTGTGTGTGTGTGTGTGTGTGTGTGTGTTAGTGAGAGTATGTTAGTGTGTGTTTGTTTGTGTGTCACTATGTGTGTGTTGTGTGTGTGTGTGTGTGTGTGTGTGTGTTTTTTAAGCAGACTGTCAAACATATAGATAGCTTTTGTAACTGTTTTCTTTAACTTCTTTTTACCTTTTATTTAATCACTTAGACAGACAATTCACGGAGAATTGTATGTGTATATATACACAGAAAAATACTTAATTATGATCATCTTATTCTTCATGAATTTTCGGGGTTAGCCTAGGGGCTAGGATAAAAGCTAGCACAAAACAAAATATATATTAACTCTGAAGTAACACACACGCTGGTATGTTTCAGTGGTGTTTTTCGGCCTGATGGGTTGTGGTATTGCTATTCTCGTGTCTCTGATTGGTGGACCTCTGACACAGGTTTGTTTTCCATTGGCTAGTGGTCTTTATCTGTTCTGTGATGTATGCAAATGATGTTTTGTAACTTCATATATTACCCCTTGTGAAACTGAACTTATGTGAAAAGGCAATTATTTGTGAATGTTGCAACATTTACGATATGAAAATGTTTGTTATGATTTATTTCGAAGAAAGGTCCATGGGGTTTCTAAATCTTGAGTGTATCCTTTGTTTGCTGTTTACAGTTGTAGTGGTTGTAGACATTTCTGAAAGCTCTAAATGTTCTTACATTGATGAGCTGTATGATGCATTCATATAGCATATTGTCTTTGTCATCCACCCCCTCTCTCTCTAAACAAAAGTACGCCTAAATAACTGAAGATCGGGGCCTGGAAACAACATTGTTTAATATATATTTATCAAAAATAAACTAAGGGAAAGAAACAGTAAACAACAGGAATAACTCTTTGCTTCTTTAAAAAAAAAAAGTTTTACCAGTAAAATACGGGAAAGTCCTGTTAATGCAATCCCTGACAATGTATGCATTCTCTTTCACAGATTTCCACAAGTTTGCAGGCTGGCTTTGCCGGACCTCTGACGGGACTATTCCTCCTGGGTTGTTTCTGTCCCTGGGCGAATGCCAAGGTCTGCATTCCTTTCTCTTGGTATGAGGCGGGGTCGGGGTGCAACGGCCATTTGACGGACCCGGCCTCACCTTTATTTATATCAAGCTGTAATGCAGGCGTTGATAATTTTCTTGTTTTTGTGTATGCACAGGTTAAAGGTCGATTAGGGCCTGTCTTTTTCAAAACCGGGTTGGGGGTGGGGTGGGGGGCGGCGGAGGGGGGGGGGGGGGGGCGGCTGGTGGTGGCACAGACTCGTAAAATAGGTGGAGGGTACTCTTATGATCGGAAGAGTTCAAAGTTTCCGTACGAAGAAGAAAAATATCTGCATATATATGACAAATGTCATTGCAGTTGCTGGTTTTCCTGAATCTGTTAAAATTGCTGAAAATTGTGACCCTCCACCACGGAATGAGTCGCATGTCACCTTTGCATGATTCTCACATTTTTACATTTTCCTAAAAAGTGTTTTATGCTCTATCCAGTGGTGAAAACCGTTTTAGAAAAGAGCGAAAACTGTTTGAGTTATAAGCCTGTGACTAAGGTGACCCTCACACTGTTACCAGACACTCCCCGGACTTATATCAAGCCTAGCGCAGAACCGCGCGAGGTGACATGCGACTCATTTCGTGGTGGAGGGTCACAATTGTTGTTTACATTCACTGACTGTTACCCAGGGTGCTCTGTACGGTGGAGTGTTGTCGCTGATCCTGTCCTGCTGGCTTTCCATGGGCAAGGTCTTCGCTAAGAACGTCAAGAGAGAACCCTGGCTTCCACCCGCCTCCACTGACATGTGTCTGACCAATCACAGCGCTTCTCTCTTCAACACCACCACCCCCTCTGGCGGGTACAGTGTCGGCTTCACTGACGCCATGAATTTCTCTCATCATGATTACGGGTTTGAGTTCGATGGAGGTATTCACTATTCGCCTCTACCTGGGAATGAAATAACGACACAAGCACCTGTGGAATTCGAACCGTGAGTGGCTTTTCTTTTTCTTAGCATGGTAGAAAATATGTTTTGAAAAACTGTTACTGTTGTTGTGGTTATTGTTGTTGTTGTTGCGACATAAACTTTGCCTCTCTTGTTGTGATTGATCATAGCCAAAATATGTTCTTAATGTTGTTGTTGTTGTTGTTGTCAGTGTTAAAAGAGATGTTTGTTGTTGTGGCAAAAAACGTTGCCTCTCTTGTTGTTGCTTTTGTTGTTGTAACTGCATGAAGTTGCGCTATTGTTGTCATAACCAAAACTGTGTTTACACCCCCGGTATAGGGGTGTGTATAGGTTTCGGTCGATGTTTTTGTTTGTTTGTTTGTGTGTTTGTGTGTTTGTGTTCGCATATAGATCTCAAGAATGAACGGACCGATCGTCACCAAACTTGGTGAACAGGTTCTATACATTCCTGAGACTGTCCTTACCAGTCAAACACACGGTTAGGGAGTTATTGGTGGATTAAGATTCTACAAGGACTTATAGAGAAACATATTCATGGTCAAAGGGAAATAACCTTCTCAGTTGGTGGCAGTGAGAATGGGTGCAGTGAGAATGGTTATTTCTCTTTGACCAACGGGGGTGTTTTTCCTACCTCGAAGGAATTTCTTGTTTCTTCTTGTTTTGTTGTTGTTGTTATTGTTGTTATTGTTTTCAGTGTTATAAGAGATGTTTGCCGCTGTAGTTGTTGTTGTTGTTGTTGTTGTTGTTACAGAAATGTTGCTGTTGGTTTTGTTTTGGGAACCGTGAAACAGAAATATAGTGTTAACAGTAAACTTGAGACGACATCCAAGAGGATTTTTGTGTCTTTCTTTGCTTATATTAAAAATATAGCACACCCCCAGGAAAAAAGCCTGGGGTGTTTTTTCTCTCAATTTGTTTTTTGAAAATGTGTTTAAGTAAACCATTCATCGACTTAATTCAGTGAAGATAATGCGACAACAAGTCAAATTCGCGCAATACTGTATTGAAACAAATGTGTGTGCAGGCAAGGCATTGACGTTGTCTACAGCATTTCCTACATGTGGATGGGACCTGTCAGTATTGTTGCCACCATGGTTTTGGGGACAGTCATCAGTCTGCTAACAGGTGCGCAGGGGTCCCCACGGACGCCCGTCCCCGAGGGTCTCCGGACCCCCACTTTTAATATTCAGAGGGTCCATGGACCCCCTAAGCGGAGTTTTCGAGGGTCCCAAGAGTCCCGGATCCCCAAACCCACTGTGTACATATATAAGGCATTGTGATCGCGAATAATGTGATATGAAGTGGGGTTCAGTTTATTTATCACCAGAATATTCGAAGAGGACACTTCAACTATACCTTGTTAAATGCAACACACACTCACTCTTTCAACTTGACTTCTGGTCTTTATTTTACGATGTTAGCTGATGACTACAGTCTGAAAAGAGGACCTACGGGACGCACGTCAACGACAATTTAATGCGTCCCGGGACCCGCTCTTTACAGGTTTAGTGCGTTCTGGGACCCCCACCATGAATTTCTAGCACCTAGTACCCATAGGACGCACACTTTGGGGAGCCCTGGGTACGAGCACAATACAATGATTATTATTAAAAGGCCGCTGTTCGTTCGTCACACAATTCATCGCTTACAACTCCGGTGTTTATGGCATGACATACGCCATCCCTATGCTATGTTTGTGAGTAAAATCTCTAGCTAGTGTTTACTAAAATGCCAGTTATAAGCGATTAAGAGTTCGTGCGTGCTTTCCTTCGCTTATAAGTCGGGTGTGTTTTAACTCATTCGCTTCAACTTTTGCATAAACTTGGCAATGGTTAGATTCTAGGCAATGTGCAACTTCCTCCAAACAACTGCCCCCTGCACAACAATTACTGCCCCCTCCCTTATCTTCTTCTTGTTGTCGATCACACGTCTATACTGTTAGATCGGACAGCGAGACAAATGATACCGTCTTCTCCAGGTCCTCCTTTCCTCCGTACAGCTGGCAGCGGAGGGGGACTGCAGTTGGCCACGCGGTTTTCCCCTCCCTTATAAAAATTGCCCCCTGTGAGAGGTGTCCCCCTAGGACAATTGGCTTTGGAGGTTATTTGTACTATTTCTTAATTTACTCATTGTTTTCCTGTTGGAGTGATTTTTCCCATCTTCTTTATTGTTTTTCTCTGGTTTCAGGCGGCAATAAGGAGGCTACGGTCAACCCACGGTACCTGATTTCTCTCTGTGATCACCTGTGTTGCTACCTGCCCGAGTCCATCAGAAAGGTGTTCAGGTGTGCTGATGACTACAGCACGGTGAAGGTGAGTTGTGACCATCTGTTGCCATGGTGATCATGTGAAGGTGAGTTGTGACCATCTGTTGCCATGGTGATCATGTGAAGGTGTGTGTTGTGTGGAATGGGTGTAACATTTGAGAGGGCGTCAACACCCCTTTTGATGACCGACACGTTTCAATCATCTCAATCAACTCAATCAAATCAAATTTACTTTCTTATCTCGAGCATTAGAAATTACAGTGGTGGTTCATATAACACAAAGACAGACAAAACACTACAACATTACCAATATTTTATACATATCCTAAGTAATAACATTATTATTGACTTAAAACCTCACTGCATCCAAACACTCTTGCCGTAAAAGATGTAAAAGATTCATACTAAAAAACACAGATTCAATTCCTCTTAAAAAAAACTACAACCCCAACAGGAAAAATACACTCTCATATAATCAGTACTTAAATAGCAACATCAGGACCACAGATTGGAACATTTTCAGATGGAATGTATTAATGTCAGTGTAATTCACTCTATAACTGAACAAATTCCCGCAAGATTGTTATTGTTATATATAGTCTTATATCGCGCGCGTATCTCCAGACTCGGACTCAAGGCGCAGGGATCTATTTATGCCGTGTGAGATGGAATCTTTTTACACAATACATCACGCATTCACATTGACCTGCAGATCGCAGCCATTTTGGCGCATATCCTACTTTTCACGGCCTATTATTCCAAGTCACACGGGTATTTTGGTGGACATTTTTTTTTATCTATGCCTATACAATTTTGCCAGGAAAGACCCTTTTGTCAATCGTGGGATCTTTAACGTGCACACCCCAATGTAGTGTACACGAAGGGACCTCGGTTGTTCGTCTCATCCGATGAATGCAACGCGGCAAAATGCGGCAGTTCTCTTTACATACATTTGTCCGGGTACGCATCAGAGCGCCTCCCTGCGTCCTATACGCATTAGAAGCCGAAAACACGTACTATAAATGTATGGAGGGGGTCTCGGGACGCACTAGAAATGTATGGAGGGGGTCCCGGGACAGACTAGAAATGTATGGAGGGGGTCCCGGGACGCACTAGAAATGTATGGAGGGGGTCCCGGGACGCACTAGAAATGTATGGAGGGGGTCCCGGGACGCACTAGAAATGTATGGAGGGGGTCCCGGGACGTACTAGAAATGTATGGAGGGGGTCCCGGGACGTACTAGAAATGTATGGAGGGGGTCCCGGGACGCACTAGAAAGGTATGGAGGGGGTCCCGGGACGCACTAGAAATGTATGGAGGGGGTCTCGGGACGCACTAGAAATGTATGGAGGGGTCCCGGGACGCACTAGAAATGTATGGAGGGGGTCCCGGGACGCACTAGAAATGTATGGCGGGGGTCCCGGGACGCACTAGAAATGTATGGAGGGGGTCTCGGGACGCACTAGACTTTAAAAGAGCGGGTCCTGGATTGTTATGTCCACCTAAAATATTCCAAGGAAGAATATCGTTCACAGTACACAATACGTGACCACAATGTTTTATAAGTAAACTGGGACTCTTCGGCTTTTGGACCCTTAGGGCACCCTAACATTCTGCTGTGGGGGTCCATGGACGCACTAGGAGGGGCGTCCGTGGGGAGCCCTGCGTATGGTGGCAAAGCTTGTGAGGGCAATGTCCCTGATAAGGCACAAAAAAAATCTGTTTACGGTAACATAGACACACACACAAAAAAAAAAAAAAAAAGAATAGGGTCGGTAGGTCGGGATTTATTTATTTTTTCTTCCCCAAAACCATATTTTTAAGTTATTTTGCCAAAAAACAAAGACTTTTTTTTCTCTTCC
>NC_090257.1:19478779-19491279 GCF_037325665.1 Littorina saxatilis
CGCACACCAACACTTACACACACGCGCGCACACACACACACACACACCCACACACACAAACTCACACACACACGCTGTCCTGGATTTTTTTCTCTATCGGGCCGAGATATATAGCTGTTGTGTTGGTGTCCGATGTGTGAGTCGGGATCTAAATCTATTAATAGGTGCACTCAGATGCACACTCACGTTACACATTCACTTCCACTCACAGAGGCGTTCGTGGAGGGATGTCTCGCACTCGGACAAACCACAACACAAAATACAAAGTAAGCTCCCACAAATGTAGATATTAAACAGAAAACAGTAATAAATCGTAAATAAAACAACGAGAACTCCCCCCCCCACACACGTACTGTCTCAGATCTCACTCTACCACATACACACTCCACTGCATGAATATCGGACAGCTTCGATCGGCATCACAAACACACAGTCCTCCCACTTCCAATCTCGACACAGTCATAATAATACTCACTTTTACACTCCTCGTGAGTTGGATGATGATGACACAAGAAGAAGAACAAGTCGCGTAAGGCGAAAATACAACATTTAGTCAAGCTCAGTCGAACTCACAGAATGAAACTGAACGCACTGCATTTTTTCACAATGACCGTAGTCCGCTGCTTGTGCAAAACGGAGTAAAACTGACGAGCCTGTTCAGCGCTGTAGTGGTTTCGCTGTGCTGCATAGCACGCTTTTCTGTACATCTCTTCGTTTTAACTTTCTGAGCGTGTTTTTAATTCAAACATATCATATCTATATGTTTTTGGAATCAGGAACCGACAAGGAATAAGACGAAATTGTTTTTAAATCGATTTCGGAAATTTAATTTTGATCATAATTTTTATATTTTTAATTTTCAGAGCTTGGTTTTAATCCAAATATAACATATTTATATGTTTTTGGAATCAGAAAATGACGAAGAATAAGATGAAATTTTTGTTTTTGGATCGTTTAATAAAAAAATAATTTTAATTACAAGTTTCCGATTTTTAATGACCAAACTCACTCATTAGTTTTTAAGCCACCAAGCTGAAATGATATACCAAACCCCGGCCTTCGTCGAAGATTGCTTTGCCAAAATGTCAATCAATTTGATTGAAAAATGAGGGTGTGACAGTGCCGCCTCAACTTGTACAAAAAGCCGGATATGACGTCATCAAAGGTATTTATCGAAAAAAGGAAAAAAACGTCCGGGGATATCATTCCCAGGAACTCTCATGTCAAATTTCATAAAGACCGGTCCAGTAGTTTAGTCTGAATCGCTCTACACACACACACGCACAGACAGACAAACAGACAGACAGACAGACAGACAGACACACACACACACATACACCACGACCCTCGTCTCGATTCCCCCTCTATGTTAAAACATTTAGTCAAAACTTGACTAAATGTAAAAAGGTCCACAATGAAGTTGCTCTCGCAGAAGTAGTGGTGGTTATCCGTTGAAATGAAAATTTAATTAACACTCTATATGTTTTTGGAATCAGGAACCGACAAGGAAAAAGATGAAAGTGTTTTTAAATTGATTTTGAAAATTTAATTTTGATCATAATTTTTATATTTTTAATTTTCAGAGCTTGTCTTTAATCCAAATATAACATATTTATATGTTTTTGGAATCAGAAAATGATGAAGAATAAGATGAACGTAAATTTGGATCGTTTTTATACACATTTTTTTTTTTTACAATTTTCAGGTTTTTAATGACCAAAGTCATTAATTAATTTTTAAGCCACCAAGCTGAAATGCAATACCGAAGTCCGGCCTTCGTCGAAGATTGCTTGGCCGAAATTTCAATCAATTTGATTAAAAAATGAGGGTGTGACAGTGCCGCCTCAACTTGTACAAAAAGCCGGATATGACGTCATCAAAGACATTTATCGAAAAAAAGAAAAAAAGTCCGGGGATATCATACCCAGGAACTCTCATGTCAAATTTCATAAAGATCGGTCCAGTAGTTTAGTCTGAATCGCTCTACACACGCACAGACAGACAGACAGACAGACAGACACACACACACACATACACCACGACCCTCGTTTCGATTCCCCCTCTATGTTAAAACATTTAGTCAAAACTTGACTAAATGTAAAAAGACAAAAATATATTCCATATTAATTTTATGTTGCATGTCTGTTTCATTATCCCACTGGAGTATAACTGAACAAGTCGCGTAAGGCGAAATTACTACATTTAGTCAAGCTGTGGAACTCACAGAATGAAACTGAACGCACTTGTGCAAAACGGAGTGAAACTGACGAGCCTGTTAAGCGCGGTAGTGGTTTCGCTGTGCTGCATAGCACGCTTTTCTGTACCTCTCTTCGTTTTAACTTTCTGAGCGTGCTTTTAATCCAAACATATCATATCTATATGTTTTTGGAATCAGGAACCGACAAGGAATAAGATGAAAGTGTTTTTAAATTGATTTTGAAAATTTAATTTTGATCATAATTTTCATATTTTTAATTTTCAGAGCTTGTTTTTAATCCAAATATAACATATTCATATGTTTTTGGAATCAAAAAATGTTGAAGAATAAGATGAACGTAAATTTGGATCGTTTTATAAACAAAATATTTTTTTTTACAATTTTCAGATTTTTAATGACCAAAGTCATGAATTAATTGTTAAGCCACCAAGCTGAAATGCAATACCGAAGTCCGGCCTTTGTCGAAGAATGCTTGGCCTGATTGAAAAATGAGGGTGTGACAGTGCCGCCTCAACTTTTACAAAAGCCGGATATGACGTCATCAAAGGTATTTATAGAAAAAAAGGAAAAAGCATCCGGGGATATCATTCCCAGGAACTCTCATGTAAAATGTCATAAAGATCGGTCCAGTAGTTTGGTCTGAATCGCTCTACAAACACACACGCACAGACAGACAGACAGACAGACAGACAGACAGACAGACACACACACACACACACACACACACACACACACACACACACCACAACCCTCGTCTCGATTCCCCCTCTATGTTAAAACATTTAGTCAAAACTTGACTAAATGTAAAAAGTAATGAGCATACATTCTAGTTTCCTTTTTATATACCCTAATTATAATCATTTAAAGGGATCATAATTATTTAACAACAAAATTCAAATCGCCCCAAGAGCTTTACAGTTTAGGTTATCATCAAAATAATCGTCTGAGCGCTGAATTACTCAAATTGAGTAGGAATCCAAGACTGTAAATCTCATTGTGACGTTCTTTGCGCCAGTCATAATTTTCGTCCTACTTTTCGACACTGAGTATTTCATGCGCTATTCCTAGAGATACAGATTTGAAATTGGGCCGAGAGTTGCAGCGTTAGTTTTCGGAGTTGAATAGATGACAACACACACGATGAAGGCCTTAGAATTTGTGTTTGAGCGTTCTGTTTTTCAAATCTGAATTCTGTGTTTGGTAGTCATTGGAGACCATAATATTCTCCAACGGTCAATGTGTTTGTTTCTGTTGTGCAAAGCGGCTAAGCCCTATTTGCATGCGTAAGCTAGACTGTAGGTTTTACTTCCCCAATCCATCTGCTTTGAAGAATGGATACCTATGAAAACTTAATAAACAAGAAATTCCTCCGAGGTAGGAAAAACACCCCCGTCCTTACCATTCTCACTGCCACCAACTGAGAAGGTTATTTCCCTTTGACCATTAATATGTCCGTCTATAAGTCCTTGTAGAATCTTAATCCACCAATAACTCCGTAACCGTGTGTTTGACTTGTCCCAATTTTTGTAAGGACCGTCTCAGGAATGTATAGAACCTGTTCACCAAGTTTGGTGACGATCGGTCCGTTCATTCTTGAGATCTATATGCGAACACAAACACACACACAAACAAACAAACAAACACATCGACCGAATCCTATACACACCCCTATACCGGGGGTGTAATAATGATGACGACCGGAAGTCCGAACTCCTGACAGGATAGCTGGGCGAAGCAAACCGCTTTGCTGATTAAATTCATTTAATTATTTGGCATAGTTTTGGACGAGTTTTGACAATTGCAGGTGTTTCTAAATTACAGTACAGCGAATGTCCCTTGAACTTTTTAAGGTCTAAATCGTAAGAACACTTTTCAAATTGACGCCTTCGGTAGACTATCTTTAAATCTCTGAAGAAATGCTTGTCACAAAATAGTACACAGCTCTGGCGAATAACCCACAAGTATAACGCACTGTAACACACACAGACACAGACACATAAAACCACACACACGAGTTAAAAAGTCCTTTGTGAGCTGAATACAAACATTTGAGATACGACCTCCTCGAAATTCATTCTTTGGTTTTCAAACTTGAGTAACAAAGGGTTCGCGACAAAAAAATCAACAACAACCCAATACAAACATCATTCACTCTGTTGAATAATATTGATGCCAACAACAATGCTACTCCGCGCAATTCCTTGATGAGATCGGACACCGTTTGTCCCCCAAAATAGATCTCGCTAATAATTTGTCTGTGAAAATCGCTCGGCTGTTCCAGGGAATTTGTTCATGTGAATCGAAAAACTTATCTAATTTAAGCCTACGAAAACTTCACGTAATTACGCTATTTCAAGCCATAACGGAAAAACACGTTACAATAAATCAAACAGAAACATATCATTGCAACAAACGTATACCAGGGATTAATACCACTTTCAAAATAGGTCCTGCGGTCGTAATTGACCGGTCAGATACCCCATTCGATTCTTGGCATGTGGTCATATTCAAAACTCTGTATCATAAAGTCATTCCGATTGATTTGTCTTTTTTCACATTTGTTTTCACACATTCTGAAAGTATCACAGACAAACTATTAGTTAGATTTTTGGGGTCAATCGCTGGCGTATGTTTTTAAACCTTCGAAATCTACCATTGAAATCAATGTCTTCACACTGAACAATAACACAGTCGTGCAGTTATTTGTCGACGAACCTAATACTTTCTTCGTAACATTGTAGTTTTCGATTTAGGGAAATGTGGTGAAAAAACCCACACATTCCCTATCTCAACATTGTGAATAAAGCTGCTAAATTACGCACCTTCTTCCACGCATTGTAATGCAAACGATATACGGATGTCTTCATTGCATAACGGCCAGAGGAAATCAGCAATGTATTTTCATTTAATCCACAATACGAGTCCTATGAACTGCTGCTGCACGAGCACATACAAGTGGCATTATTAATGTAATAAATCTGTCCTTGACTGACTGAAATCAAATTCAACTTGATTGTACAGTCAATCCGAAAATTTCTTGTCTGTAACAGTCCTCTAGCTTGCACTTAATGAAAGAGGTGTTTTTTTCTTGTTTTTTTCTTTTCGTTTTCATTTATTTATCTTTTGTTTTTGTTGCAAAATGCATTGATCATGTCATTAATCGAGGGTTTCTGCTACAGCGCTGCCATTTGGAAGCAACGAATAAAACGCCTCTTTTGGTATTTTTTGCTGACATTGTCGTGTTCGATTTTCTTGTGCTTGATATTGGTAGCAGGTAAAACACCGGACTTGTGCTCATCGACCGATACGGACACGGGTCAACATCTGAACACGCGCACACTCCAGTAGTGCAACTACTGATGTTACTGATCAGCATCTGAACACGCGCACACTCCAGTAGTGCAACTACTGATGTTACGGGTCAACATCTAAACACGTGCACACTCCGGTAGTGCAATTACCGATGTTACTGGTCAGCATCTGAACACGCGCACACTCCGGTAGTGCAACTACTGATGCTATTGGTCTACATCTGAACACGTGCACACTCCGGTAGTGCAATTACTGATGTTACTGGTCAGCATCTGAACACGCGAACACTCCGGTAGTGCAACGACTACTGATGTTATTGGTCAACATCTGAACACGCGCACACTCCGGTAGTGCAACTACTGATGTTACTGGTAGCTTTCCGCTTGGAGGGAACAAGCAAAATTCCCCATTGGACAATAAAGCCTGAAAGGAAATTTGCAGCTGTACCAAATTTCTTAAGGGAACACTTCTTTCATCAAAGGAACATATGTTTACAATTTCAACTTCTGCTCATTCATGGCAAGGCCTGCTATCACAATCCAACTGTAATACTACTTCTAATTTCTGTTCATTTCCGTTCAATTGCGGCAGGACCTGGGGGCCCGAATGACATCGATGGGGCGGAGGTTTTATGGAGACAGGTAATCATCTTCGCCCGTATTTCAGAATGAGCATTACCACCATCATAACCCTCGATGACTAAAGATATATTGTAAGAAAGGGCCAAGCTAAATAAATCTTAATAACAATGACAGATTGTAAGAAAAGGCCCAGGCTGAAATCTGCATCCTTGTTAAACAAAGTTCACTTCAGTTCTGTTCAGTTAAGTTCAATAGCACCTTCGCCATTTTATCAATGAATGGATTAATCTGGGGGCTGGGGAACGGGCTTAACCCAGATCAGCTGAGCCGTACAGCGTGACATTACCTGTAACCTCCCCCTGTCCTCATTCTCAGAGCTCAACCCATCACCCTGTGCGAAGACCACAATCTTCCTCTCCAAGCCTTGCACTTCCGTGCTTTGCGCAGCGATTGCGTAATCGGGTCCTTTCATGGCGGCGATTTCTTTCAGCATGCTAGCATCCTCTTCGCTGAGTACCTTGACCGGGATTCCTGCTTCTCGGAGGCCTCTGATGAGACCGCTGGCTTCCTCCGTGACGTTGCCCGAGTCGTCCGTCTGTGTGTCGTGCAGGTTGCCGTAGTACGCCAGGATGAACACGTCTCTGTACTGCAGGGCCCTGGGACTGGTGCTGGCTCTGTCTGTTTCAAAATGGAACGAACAGATGTGTACTACAATGACAAACAGGGACAGAGTCATTGAAAAAAACCTGTAGCACTTACGGAGATCACCGACGGTGGTGATACGTTGCCGCGTACGTCGTCGTCATCATCATCCTACTCGTCATCATCAGCATCGTTAACATAATCTGCAGCGGCCCCAGCAAAATAAACGTGCTCAAACTATGGAATTCAGTAAATGACCCACGGCCAACCTAACTTGTTGGTTGATTGAATGAACGAACAAATAAATGAGCATTATAAACTGAATAAATGAATGAATGAATATATTATTAACGAATGAATACTCGACGCAACACTAAATGGAGGCCGAAGGGAGGCTACTGAAAGATCTGCAGTACCTCTTAGTGGGCAACGTTTACTTTTGTCCTTCCCTTCAGTTATTCAGAGTAGCAGGCGGGAGACAGACAGACAGACAGACAGACAGACAGACAGACAGAGACAGAGATTGAGACACACACACACACACGTACCTAAAGTGTGGATGGTTACCTAAGAGGCGGCACTGGGTGTAGTGCCTTTCTAGTGCACTTGCACTACAACAGCACTGGGTGCAGTACTCGCTCCGGCATCGAAGAATTTTGCACTAAAAAATGCACAAAATTTGACCTATTTCGTCGCCTATAGAGGACGGAAAGAATGTCATTTTGAACATTGTTATGACATTCTTTCCGTCAAAAAAGTCAATTTAACGGTGTTAAATGAAGCGACCATCCACACAATTAGGTTCCCATCCAGAGTTTAGGTTGCCATCCACGTGTGGATGGTTGCCTTATGGTGATTTAGGCAACCAAACGTGTGGAAACGGGGGTACACACACACACACACACACACACACACACACACACACACACAAGAGAGATGGCCAAATCGTCCGCCCGATCGCAAGGGGCGAGTTAGAAATCCGCTGGGCGAGTAGAAACCGCCTGGCAGCTCGCCCGGCTGGTCTGTGTAAATTCTTGTCAAATGCAAAACTTTTAGTTGCAATACCGAGTTTTAAAGCCATATAAATACTGCAGACTGCAGATGTAGGAACTTCTGTTGTCAGCAAAACCACCGCCATGTTCTTGTGAAACGAAAACGAGGCTCCTGTCGTATCACCGCTATTTTAATTGTGTAAAGAAATCTGACAATCATAAGTTGTTGTGTGGTATGTACCGGGCCAGCGAAATTTCTGACCTGCTGGTGACTTTCTTGAAGTTACTCGCCTGGCTGGCCAGTTAAAGTTGTGAGATGTGGCCATCCCTGCACGCACACACACACACACACACACACACACACACACACACACACACACACACACACACACCACCACCACCACCCCCACCACCAACAACAACAACAATAGCAACAACAACAACAACAACAAACAATTCACCAGCAGCAACAACTTCCACAACGTCTTCTACAACAACGTACCTGCTCCACCAACGTTGAGTTCCCGTAGCTCCCCAGCAATGTCTTTTCCACACTGAATGCAGTCATACACGCGTTCGTCTTTATCATGTCCTTCTCCAGTGTGAAGCAGTACCCTGGGTTGCACGCCCTCGGCTGGCAAGGAAGACTTAGGTTCTGTATACTGGTACACGTACTCATCTTTCCTCATCTTATGACTCTTTTTCACCTCCTGTGTGATGGCTGGCGGCGTCCTGGGCCATCAAAAGAGACATTACCGAACGGCACAAGCTAAACTGAAGTGTTCCATTTTGGGACACCCTTTCTGTGACACGTTTTTAACACTGTTGGAAATACTATATGGTTATTCTATAAAAAATAAAAAAAGTTAAAAACAAAGTAGAACACGTGAAGTGTTTACCCTGTGTTCTACTTTTTAAGTGGAACTATATGGTATATAGAGTGTTCACTACTGGTTAAAAAGGGTGTTCAAAAGTTCCTAGACACAAAGGACAACAGATCAGTTAGACCTGGACTCAAATATGTTTTGGTTCAAATGATAGATAGATAGATAGATAGATAATTTATTGCCAAGTGTACAATACATGAATGAACATAAAAAATACACGAGGAAAGCAGCTTGCTGTGTGATAAAAACAAAAATAAATAGCATCCATACATCACTGGCGCATAGCATCATACATACATGGGTAAGACAATTTGGTATCACAGTAACTAATACATACACTATACAGACATGGTGAGAACTATGAAACTCTAAGAGCTATCGGAACCACAATAAAAGTACGCAGAATAAGATAGGATCCCCACCCCCCCCCCCCCCACTATCAACTACTGTAAGAACTGAACATGTTCCATACTGATAAAATGTACCTCTAAAACAGCACATAAAAATAAACTCTTCCAACACATCACAGTGGTTAAAGAACTACTAAAACATACTAGATGTGTATTCCGGTAATATAACCAGCTGCTAAAACATAGTTTGGCTTCATCGCGTCACAGTGGTGTCACCATACTAAAACCCACTCTATATATCACAGTATGTAATGTCAGCTACTAAAAGCATACTCCTAGAGCATCCTAAAACGTGTCACAATCTGTAGAGTTCATTTACCGGTTATTAAAAGCCAGGACAGCCTGGGGGTAGAAACTGTTTCTGAGTCTTGCCGTACGGCATCTGAGGGTTCTGAGCCTGCGCCCCGAGAGCAGAGGCTGGAAGAGATGACCAGCCGGGTGTGTGGGATCCTGCATGATGGACCTACATTTCCTCATCATGCGCAGGATGTGAAGGGAGTCTATAGAGGGGAGATCTCTGCCAATGATCCTGCTGGCAGCCCTAACGACCTTCTCCAGTTTTTCTTTCTCAAACTGGCAGGAGCTGCTGTACCAAACCGTGATAGAAAAGGTAAGGAGACTCTCTACAGCAGCCCTGTAGAACTGGGACATGATGGAGGAGGACACTTTGAACTTCCTCAGCTGTCTCAGGAAGTAGAGACGCTGATGGGCCTTCTTTACTGAAAGGTCAGTATGAGCAGCCCAGCTAAGGTCATTGGAGATGGTCACCCCTAGAAATTTGAAGGAATCAACCTGCTCTACGTTCTCACCGCTGATGGTGAGTGGTAAGAGGGGAGTCTTTTTCTTCCTACGGTCAAAGACCATCTCCTTGGTTTTGGTGACGTTAAGGTCAAGGTCATTAGCCACACACCAGCCCGACACTCTCGCAACCTCCGCTCGGTACCCCGACTCATCACCGACACTGATCAGGCCTTCCAGAGTAGTGTTATCGGAGAACTTCAGGATGACTACTGAGGGGTCATGGCTCAAGTTGTCTTTGGTGAAGAGGGAGAACAACAGTGGGGAGAGAACACACCCCTGTGGGGCACCAATGTTCAAGGTGATTGAGCTAGAAGTACTGCTGCCTACTCTTACAACCTGAGGCCTATCCAACAAAAAAATCTAGAACCCACTTACAAAGGGATTCCTCGACGCACATGCCAGTGAGCTTGGAGAACAGTTTATGTGGAACAATGGTGTTAAAGGCAGAGCTATAGTCAATGAAAAGAACTCTAGCATAGCTACCAGACTTCTCCAGGTGCTCAACAATATGATGTAGACCTAAGGCTACTGCATCGTCCACGGAACGGTTGGCCCGATATGCAAACTGGTGAGGGTCAAGACTAGCATCAGTGGCTAAAAATGTCCCGGTTTCGTTCGCTTGGTACGAAATTGATGGTTAAAAAACCATGTACATTCACTCTGGCAATGTGGCACATGCTTATTGGCACCTTCATCTCAATAACACATTATGAGCCCATTTATAATGAATTCATGAACATTTTGAAATGATACCTCAGTGGCTCTGTCAGCTTGACCTCGGTCAGAAATGTTGGTCGGATGCCGTGGTACTGTGATGCTGCCCACAGTTGAAGGTTTGGTACGCACTCCTGAAGCTTGGTGCAGAAGTCACCGAACACGTCCTTGCTGAAAAACAATGAGAGTAGAATGTTTCACAATAATACCCAGACATCACACAGCAGACTGAGTCCGCGCTTGCGCACTTGTTAAGCACTGATGTGTTCCTGTATTGAGAATGTGTTGTAGTCATGGCAAGAGACGAATTCCGAAAATAACTCGGTCGTGTTTGTATTGGATGTGAAAGAGTGAGTTCCCTTGCTTTTGCTCGGACAAATATTGACATGTGCTTTCTGTGCACGTGTTTGAGACAGCCTCTCGCCAGTGACTGGCCTGTAATTTCACATGGAAAAGTTTTCCAACGTTGACATTATTTCCCGCGTGACATTGTAGGCCAGTCACTAGTGATGGTGTGTCTTAAACTCGTGTACAGGTAGCACATGTCAATGTCCGAGCAAAAGCAAGGGTACTCACTCTTTCACAACCCATACACACCCGAGTTATTTCCACAAACCGTCTATTTGTGTTCGCTCATGACAGCAATGTGACACACCCAACATAATCATAGTGTCCTTGCATGATAAATGTCATGTGTCTGCAGAAGTCCTTCAACAGGTCTTTGCTGGAAAAGAAGAGAACGTTGTTTAAATGACTGGTGCATTCCTATAAAGAGAATACATGATTGATAGTAGACAGGGCAGTTACTGAATGCAGATAGTGGATATGATTACTCATAATTATGCAAATCACAATAACATTTAGCATTGAATGGGGGAAAAAAAACCAACAATGGCTGCTGTTTTGGTTTTGCTCAATATCAACAGCTTTTGTAATTTTGAATTTCTTCAAACTTTTTTTCAATAGCATTTGAAACAAACAATCCGACGTCGCCCAAAGCACAGGTTCTTAATAAACCTGGAAATGGACAGAACACCTGCTGATAAAACAACATTTCTGAAGCTCAAACCAAAGTAAAATATGGATATTTGCTATTACCTGTAATTGCACGCCTCATCCATAATTACGAAGAGTTTTCCATCATAATGGTCCGCAGCTTTTCCAAGTGTCTCAAGTATCTTAACAACAGCTTCATGATCATCCACTTCCAAGTGATGCTGTTGAATGAGATTTGTAAACTCCGCTGCGGTCTGCTCCAATTGAGAGACGAGCATCTGCGATGCGGCCATACTTTCATACCAAGTACTGACCACATGTACTGGTAAACCTTCGCGTACCCACTGCATGGCTTTCAGCTGCAGCATTAATGTTTTGCCCGTACCTGCAGGGCCGGTGATATAGGCCAGTGACAGCTCGTTATTGTTGAGTATTTTGACCTGCTCGGGATGGAGTACAATGTTGACTGGAGTAAATCTGTTCCCCGTTTCCTCAACACCCTCTCCCTGGGTTCGAATGTCAGAGATGCAGAGACTGGCAAGACGAGGTTCTGATGAACAAAATACCTTGACAGTTGTAGCCGGGCCACCAAATCTGGAGGATAGAGAAACAGTACTAGAGAAACAGTACTAGAGAAACAGTACTAGAGTAACAGTACTAGAGAAACAGTACTAGAGAAACAGTACTAGAGTAACAGTACTAGAGAAACAGTACTAGAGAAACAGTACTAGAGAAACAGTACTAGAGTAACAGTACTAGAGAAACAGTACTAGAGAAACAGTACTAGAGAAACAGTACTAGAGTAACAGTACTAGAGTAACAGTACTAGAGAAACAGTACTAGAGAAACAGTACTAGAGAAACAGTACTAGAGAAACAGTACTAGAGAAACAGTACTAGAGAAACGGTACTAGAAGAAACAAAAACCGTTTGCTTTTGCTTTAAGGA
>NC_090257.1:19496279-19558779 GCF_037325665.1 Littorina saxatilis
GCTCTACTTACGCAGACGTTACTGAATCAAAGCTGTGTGCGTGTACCGAGCACGGATATTAGTTTCAAAACACCTGCAACGTCAAAGGGCTTGTGCTGGATCATGGAGTGCATAGTAAGACTATGGTGACACACTTGCATCTTTTCAGTCAAATTCAGAAGTGTATCACTGTACGCTTTAAATGTGATAGGCACAAAAGGTTATGTAAGCTAAAATTTGAGTATGCCAACACATATCTAGACGAAAAATGTGTGTGAACACTGACTGTAATTCTGTTTCATTAAAACAAATACACAAGTTACACAACATTAGCGTGAGACACACTCTTCAATCAGAAAGTGCCTGATAAAATGACGCATACGACTACACTGCGTGTGCTCTTTCATCCCATTTGAGAAACACATTTAGCGCTGGCTGAAGGGTGACAAAGGAACACACAATCCGAAACTGGCAGTGTAGCTTAAAATCTTGTGAGTTGTACCGTAGACATATGTTGTATGCTTTAAAGTTAATGCAATCGCACCGACCGTAATTCAAGATCCAATAGGTCGCAGATTTGGTCAAATGTCCCCAGCACTGTCTGGAGAATAAAAAAAATAAAAAAAACACACACAATGTTACGAGCATTGAAGCACTGGGCGGCTGTTTTGATATCGTGAGTCGCACTGTGTTGGTATTGATCTGTCTTCCTGTTGTTGTTCTGAGCCCGCATTCTCCCCCTCGCAAAAAAAGATGATCCTGTTCTTGTTTATGCTCACTGTATGCTGAGTGCATTATTTTGCAGCATGACACAAACGTGTCTTTTTAGGGAGCATTATTTTGCTGCATCAAATCCGAGAGCATGTGCTGCGTGAAATCAAAGTGCATTTGCAGCTAACGAACTGAGCGCATTTGCAGCATGAAACAAGACTGAGTGGCTTTGCAGCATGAAGGTACACTCGCAGGATGAAACACGGCTGCATTTTCAGCATGAAAACAGAGTGCACTTGCACCGTGAGGACAGGGTGCATTTGTATCATGAGACAAGAGTGGCTTTGCAGCTTCTTCTTCTTCTTCTTCAGCGTTCCAGAATGTTCTGGTTACGTGTGAGCTCGTTTGCCCATTTGGGTTCCCCACACTATACTCTGAGAGCATAGTCAGCTTCACTCCGCTTTCGTTAAGTAGGCATGCTGGGTATTTTCGTGTTTCCATAACCCACCGAACTCTGACATAGATCTTTTCCGTGCGCACTTGATCTTGTGCTTGCGTGTACACACGAAGGGGGTTAAGTCACTAGCAGGTCTGCACATAAGTTGACCTGGGAGCATGAAGGTACATTCGCAGGAGGAAACAAGTTTGCATTTTCAGCATGAAGAAAGAGTGCACTTGCAGCGTGAGGACAGGTTGCATTTGTATTATGAGACAAGAGTGTATTGTTTTGCATTATAAGATATGGTTGAACTTGCAGCAGACAAAAATGATCAATCATTTTGCAGCAAAAAGACAGAGTGCATTGCAGAATACACTTGCAGTAGTTGGCTAGAGTGTATTTGCAGCATGAAGTCAGACAAAGTACAATCTGAGAATATCTCTACCTGCATCCTTGCGCGCGTGTGTGTGTGTTTTGTCAATAATCAATAAGGAACTTTGCCTGTGTGTTTTTCAAAGTCTCTTAACGAAATGTAAGTCTCGCCACACAAAAGAATGCGTGACAAAATTCAACTTCGCAAGTCAACCTGTTGGGGATTTCCCTTCAGTCCCCATGTCATGATCTTTTATTCCAACTCCTTTTGTGAGGCAAAGGAAAAACCATACCTTCTCAAAAGGAATTCACCTTGCATGGTTGCTGTAAACAAACACTCACTCGCTGGAATTGCACCCCCCTCCCCATGTGAATAAAAAAAAGTATAATATACGTGCGTGTGTAAGTGTTAGCTTGTGCGCGCGCGCGCGCACGCGCGCGCGCGCGCGCGTGTGTGTGTGTGTGTGTGTGTGTTTGTGTGTGTAACGCAAGGTGAGAGAGACAGAAACAGGCAGACAGAGAGACATACAGATAACCAGCTACACACACACACACACACACACACACACACACACACACACCCTCCCCCACACACACATACAGGCTGAGCAACCGACCTTGATCGACTGACCTTCCGGCTGACACACACACACAGCTTCAAACCGAACACTCACACACACCAGAACACACACACACACACACACACACACACACACACACACACACACACACACACACACACACACACACATGTATACACCACACATACATACATACAAACACAGAGCTTCAAACAGAACACACATACACACACCATCACACACACATTACCACACACACACTGCACACGCACACACACCGTCACACACACACACACACACACACACACACACACACACACACACACACACACATAACCCCTTCCCTATACACACACACACTGAGCAACTGACCTTGATCGACTGACTTTCCGCCCTTTTCTGAAAAACTGCAGCGATGCAGCATAAGAGACATCAATTGACTTAGTGCGGGTTGCAACTCACACGCGTATTGTACCAGAAATATCCCCCTACGCAGTATGTGAACCAGAGCACACTTCGAACACAACTTTCCTTCATACACCGTACCGTGAAAGATTTGCTGACTGTACATTAGTATTGACTAATTCGACATGGTGTGTCTCCAAAAAATGCCTCAGTGATTGTTTGAGAGATAACAAAACGCATAGTCTCGTGAGCACTATACACTATAGGACACTTCCTATAAAACGAGGTTCACTCCATTAAGTGTAAAACGGTATCTCTATCACATCCAGTTCGACTTAAAGAACAGAATGAGAATAACGTGAGCTCAAAAGATTGCTTTATGTGCCACAGGAGACGTCTTATTTCCAGAAATATTCTCCAATACAATCTTTTCTGTAGCGCGTAGACAACTACCAACCAGAAAGTGTAAATACATGTTCAACATACGCTGTTCGACACAAGTTCAAGTTAAGGAGAGTAGGATTTTACGTCAGTAATTGGTAGAAATATAAGTTTGTGCAATGTTCACTTGAGGTTAGGCCTTTATTCTGCACTGAACTATCTCCTGAAAAAGGAAAGCAGATTTTTAAAACATGTCACTCGACAAAATTACAAAATAAGAATAGCGTGACTACAGGTGATGCCTATTTGAGACCCAACGGGCGCGTGGTTTTCATAAGTGTAGACTATATGTACCAGCGTATGGTTCACTGGGAAACACGGTGTACACTGCTTTTCTCCATTCAATGTTAAGCAGACACACGCTACTCGACAAAATTACCTTATAAGATGATAACAATTCTTCAAGAGATGCCTGCCTCAGTAGTTTAAGACACAGAAGAAGCACGCTTTTCAGAAGTGTCTCAGTAGTCAGCTGTGCTTGGCGGTTCACTGTGTCATACTGTATACACTGCTTTCCCCCTAAGGTGTCAAACAGATTGTCTACAAACGCTACTCAACAAAATTACAAAACTAATTTATCATGGGGTAGACACTTACCTCTTGAAGACACAACAGGCACACACTTTCCATAAGTGTGTACTTGCGCATGGTTCATTGGGTCACACTGTATACTACTATCCCAAATCTGCATGATTGTGTAAAACAGATTGTCCACAGCCGCTGCTTTAACAAATTTCAGAATAAACACAGAATGACTTTTACCAAATTTCAGTATAAACACAGAATGACTTTTACCAAATTTCAGTATAAACACAGAATGACTTTAACTGCTGGCTAAGTATTTGAGACACAACCACCGTATACTTTCCACAAATATCACCATGCGCAACGTTCACTGAGCACAGCCCACTTTGTATACACGTTTTCCTCCCTGCAGCGTAAACAAAAATCGATTCACTATACACGCCGCTCGACAAAACTTCAGAACAAACTGACCTTGACATTGAAATAGCGTACACATGTGAGACTTTGACGTGATTAAAATAGGAGCTTCCCGCTTGATAACTGTCCGGCGCGCAGGGCTCCTGTTACTATCCGCGAACTTTTAAAAATGTCGCCTCCCCTGTGCCTTGAGCCTATTCGATGCACTCACTTTCTCTGTCTGGTCTGTGCCTCTGATGCACTCACTGTCCTCAACATATTTAGTGCATACTGTGCCTCGATATAGTGCATTCGCAGCCTTCAGCTCCGCATTCAGATTCTGCTGTGTCAAAGGGTAATGCACGCACACGTCATATCACGCAACACACAGGGTTCTTCTTCTTCTTCTTCTTCTTCTGCGTTCATGGGCTGCAACTACGAAGAACACTCGCGTGTTTTTTTGTGTTTTGTTTTGCACGAGTGGGTTTTTACGTGTTTAACCGCTTTACCCTGTCATTTAAGCAACCGTACGCTGATATTGGGGGGAGTCACACAGGGTTATGACTCAGTTTAGGGCGTTCTCTCGCTAAGCTACCGGAAAAGAACTGTGCCCTAACTGTTTAGCTTGAGCCCTTATTCGAGTAATGTAGGGTTTCGGTGATCAAGAGTTAAAACAAATTAAAAATAAAACCTGAGCAGACGACAAACGGACTATGATTGTGCATGTGTCACACTGACACAAGCCAACCCCGGAAATTAATTCATTAGTGAATCATTGACATTGTTTGCTCAGTTTACTTTAAGTAGTACCCCTTCCCACCACTTATAACTGCTCTATCTCTGTCTCCTCACCCCCCTGTGTGTGTGTGTGTGTGTGTGTGTGTGTGTGTGTGTGTGTGTGCCTGTGTGTGTGTGTGTGTGTGTGTGTGTGTGTGTGTGTGTGTGTGTGTGTGTGAGTGTGTGATATTTTTTGCAGACGACTTTTGACATTTGTTGTAAAGGGACTATAATCAGTAAGTCAGTGTGACCATGATTTTACTTGGGAGGTTACAGCGTGCATTCACGAGTGCAAGTCGTTTCCTTCAGCGTGTTCCTTCAATGAACAAGGAAGTAATAGCATATTATGGCAGCACATTAATACCAACAGTACCAAAGATCATGCTTGTTTTTTTCTCCAAAAGTTTACCTCTGATAATTTGAGCGCCCACATATTGTGGAATTAACAATACAATACGAGATCATAACAAGTCGCGTAAGGCGAAATTACTACATTTAGTCAAGCTGTGGAACTCACAGAATGAAACTGAACGCACTGCATTTTTTTCACAATGACCGTAGTCCGCCGCTTGTGCAAAACGGAGTGAAACTGACGAGCCTGTTCAGCGCGGTAGTGGTTTCGCTGTGCTGCATAGCACGCTTTTCTGTACCTCTCTTCGTTTTAACTTTCTGAGCGTGTTTTTAATCCAAACATATCATATCTATATGTTTTTGGAATCAGGAACCGACAAGGAATAAGATGAAACTGTTTTTAAATCGATTTCGGAAATTTGATTTTGATAATAATTTTTATATTTTTAATTTTCAGACCTTGTTTTTAATCCGAATATAACATATTTATATGTTTTTGGAATCAGAAAATGATGAAAAATAAGATGAACGTAAATTTGGATCGTTTTATAAAAAAATAATTTTAATTACAATTTTCAGATTTGTAATGACCAAAGTCATTAATTAATTTTTAAGCCACCAAGCTGAAATGCAATACCGAAGTCCGGCCTTCGTCGAAGATTGCTTGGCCAAAATTTCAATCAATTTGATTGAAAAATGAGGGTGTGACAGTGCCGCCTCAACTTTTACAAAAAGCCGGATATGACGTCATCAAAGACATTTATCGAAAAAAAGAAACATCGTCTGGGGATATCATACCCAGGAACTCTCATGTCAAATTTCATAAAGATCGGTCCTGTAGTTTACTCTGAATCGCTCTACACACACACACGCACAGACACACACACACACACACACACACACACACACACACACACACACACACATACACCACGACCCTCGTCTCGATTCCCCCTCTATGTTAAAACATTTAGTCAAAACTTAAATGTAAAAAGTTAAAAGTGTATATTTGCATACACAAATTTAATGTTAGTGATGTCAACAATTCTATGACCAGCTCTTGTGTGAAGGCACAATCTTTCCTGTCAAAACAGTTCGGCTAACCTTTCAGATCTGGCAATTTTGTCGAATAAAAACCTCTAGTGCATGGCTTTTTAACATTGTAACTCATATAAAACAACTTACCACAGCAAGTAGTCGTGGTGACCAGTTTACATTATTTTGAACACATTTTAAGAGTAAACATGACTTATCTAAACCTAGATCACACACACACACACACGCACGCACGCACGCACATACGCACGCACACAAACACACACACGCACGCACACAGACACACTCACACACAAACACTATATATGTAACCAATTTCGTGCCCCAACTCTGTGTGTGTGTGTGTGTGTGTGTGTGTGTGTGTGTGTGTGTGTGTGTGTCTCTCTCATTCGCATTTAATCGCGATAGAGACAAAATGAAAGAGAGGTATCTTTATTATTTACGTGATTAAGCTTTAAATACGATACCTTTACATCAACAGGACACACCGGCATTTTTCTGAAGTTACATTTGACGAAGTACTTGTTTGAAAACAATTGATAATTCAACGTATAATTACATTCTCAGTGTTATTTTAGGAGAGGTTTTACACATTTTCCGAGAACAGAATAATGTTATGACTACAGTGGGTTTTTATATTTAGTCAAGTTTTGACTAAATATTTTAACATCGAGGGGGAATCGAAACGAGGGTCGTGGTGTATGTGTGTGCGTGCGTGTGTGCGTGCGTGTGTGCGTGCGTGTAGAGCGATTCAGACCAAACTACTGGACCGATCTTTATGAAATTTGACATGAGAGTTCCTGGGTATGATATCCCCGAACGTTTTTTTCATTTTTTGGATAAATGTCTTTGATGACGTCATATCCGGCTTTTCGTGAAAGTTGAGGCGGCACTGTCACGCCCTCATTTTTCAACCAAATTGGTTCAAATTTTGGTCAAGTAATCTTCGACGAAGCCCGGGGTTCGGTATTGCATTTCAGCTTGGTGGCTTAAAAATTAATTAATGACTTTGGTCATTAAAAATCTGAAAATTGTAAAAAAAAAAAAAAAATTTATAAAACGATCCAAATTTACGTTTATCTTATTCTCCATCATTTGCTAATTCCAAACATCGAACGCAGAAGAAGAAGAAGAAGCTAATTCCAAAAACATATAAATATGTTATATTCGGATTAAAAACAAGCTCTGAAAATTAAATATATAAAAATTATTATCAAAATTAAATTGTCCAAATCAATTTAAAAACACTTTCATCTTATTCCTTGTTGGTTCCTGATTCCAAAAACATATAGATATGATATGTTTGGATTAAAAACACGCTCAGAAAGTTAAAACAAAGAGAGGTACAGAAAAGCGTGCTAGCGCAACTACTACCCCGCTCTTCTTGTCAATTTCACTGCCTTTGCCATGAGCGGTGGACCGACGATGCTACGAGTATACGCTCTTGCTGAAAAATGGCAGCTACTTGACTAAATATTGTATTTTCGCCTTACGCGACTTGTTATACTTTGTACAGTAGAGGCGAAATACCAGGAACAAAAAAGACGGTCAAAACTAAAACTTTCTCAAACTACTTTCGTTGCACATTCTGTACAAAAAACAAAGACAATTAAAACAAGTCGCGTAAAGCGAAAATACAATATTTAGTCAAGTAGCTGTCGAACTCACAGAATGAAACTGAACGCAATGCCATTTTTCAGCAATACCGTATACTCGTAGCATCGTCAGTCCACCGCTCATGGCAAAGGCAGTGAAATTGACAAGAAGAGCGGGGTAGTAGTTGCGCTAAGAAGGAATGCACGCTGTTCTGTACCTCTCTTCGTTTTAACTTTCTGAGCGTGTTTTTAATCCAAACATATCATATCTATATGTTTTTGGAATCAGGAACCGACAAGGAATAAGATGAAAGTGTTTTTAAATTGATTTGGACAATTTAATTTTGATAATAATTTTTATATATTTAATTTTCAGAGCTTGTTTTTAATCCGAATATAACATATTTATATGTTTTTGGAATCAGCAAATGATGGAGAATAAGATAAACGTAAATTTGGATCGTTTTATAAATTTTTATTTTTTTTTACAATTTTCAGATTTTTAATGACCAAAGTCATTAATTAATTTTTAAGCCACCAAGCTGAAATGCAATACCGAAGTCCGGGCTTCGTCGAAGATTACTTGACCAAAATTTCAACCAATTTGGTTGAAAAATGAGGGCGTGACAGTGCCGCCTCAACTTTCACGAAAAGCCGGATATGACGTCATCAAAGACATTTATCAAAAAAATGAAAAAAACGTTCGGGGATTTCATACCCAGGACCTCTCATGTCAAATTTCATAAAGATCGGTCCAGTAGTTTAGTCTGAATCGCTCTACACACACACACACACAGACACACACACACACGCACATACACCACGACCCTCGTTTCGATTCCCCCTCGATGTTAAAATATTTAGTCAAAACTTGACTAAATATAAAAACGGGCTCTAGAATCAATGATTTATTCTGAAGCACAATCAACCTAAAATCAGAAAAATATATCACATAATCACAATAAACGTTATTACTGAATACACGCCCATGCTCTATGTACAAAGAAGGTTGGACATATTTATAAACAGTGACACTTTTAACCAACATAATACCCCAAATAAAACTCACAAAAAGCGTCATATGTTTTCTTGTCAAAAACTTAGTAAACAAGCATGATAGAGAGTAAAAAATTCCAACAAAAGCACAGTTATGTACTACATACATGTCCTTCTCCAATAAGTTATCAACATAACACAATGAAAGCACAACCAAGAATTACAAAGTTTAGTTTCACATGTTACCAACATACTGAAAATCAAAAGAATTGTCAGTGGCTATGGCCAAATAATAAGGAAAGCACAGACATGAAGTCTTCTTTTGACACGATAATAAAGTAAAGCAATTTTAGATTGTCTATGACTAATAATAAAGAAAGCACAGCCAATTAAGACTTACATGTTTCTTTTCATGTATTATCACTACAAAGAAGAGGCAGAGATTTCAGGTTGTTTATGACCAAATAAGAGAGAAAGCCCAACAAAAAGTTACATTATTCTCGTCATAAGATATTGATTAACATAAGACATTTTACGTGTCTTTCCCAAGAATAGCGAACTCAGAACCAACAGTTTGGTGTTCATACATGAATAATACATGAAGTGTGGGAAAGTGTCCCATCATTATGTGTAGCGAACATCTGAGACTGTAGTTAATAACGATAGATTCATTGGAATTGTGTATTGTGTTTGTGATTGTGTTTCCATTTATTTAAAATGTATTTGTTTTTAATGTGTATTGTTGCTGTTATTAAGATTATTATATTTGAGATTGATTTAAGGCGCTTACGTTGTGTATTGTTGCTGTTATTAAGATGATTATATTTAAGATTGTAAGGCGCTTAGAACTATTTTAGCATTTGCGCCCTATAAATACCCTTATTATTATTATTTAAGTTATTGAGACATCCCAGTGCACTAAGGGATTTATAGAGCAAATCGAGAAAATTCATTATTGAACGAAGCGCATAGCGCTGAGTTCAATAATTATTTTCGAGATTTGCTCTATAAATCCCTTAGTGCACTGGGATTGTTTCAATAACGATATTGTCAGTACCGCCATAGAAAAAAGAAGATTCCAAACGCACATTTTGCAACGCGCATTTGAATAGGCATAACTGTGTGGTCAGGTCGTGCACAGTAAAGATCTACTTTTGTGTGGGGTGTCGTGCTTTTGTCACACGCATTTTAATTTCTGTTGGTAAATTCCAGTGTAGCGTTAATCTGAACAGTGATGATCTTTCAGAGAGACCTCATTTGAACTCGGAGAAAGGACTGTGCTCTTCATTATTTGCGATTCCAAACCTCCAGTCGAGCTTCGACGGATTGGCTGTGCGGAGTGACTCCCCTTGAATTGACTCAAAGCGGGACTCGACGGTTCGCACATTTTCAAAACAAATGTGGCATATTTCTCGTGTTGTATCTTCACTCATCGGGGAGTCTGATACTAAATATGAACGGTAAGAATGCTCTGAACCCTACACGTATCATATCCCCATCGTTTTTTAGTTCACATTTGCCCAACATGTTAATTTGCTGAGCGGGGTTAATGTCGTCTGCTAGGCTACCTGGGCAATCAAACCACTGCAGTCTGCACTGAGTCTGCACGCATGAGGCAGGCTGGTAATAAATCTTATATATGGTAAGAACGTTGTGAACCTTACACGTTTTCGATTACGATTGTTCTTGCCTTGAAATAATAATTCGGAAACCATTCATTTACTGAACTGATGTAGTCGTATTTCTGTGTAGTCTGCTACAGAGTCGATCGAGTCAGTCTTCCAAACTGGTCTAGCTGGTACGTTATCGGAATAACACTTGTGTTTTCTGTTAGCCGCTGGGAATTGTATACTAACTCATCATTTGGTAATGTGGATGATAAGCTACATGCCACTAACACGGCATATGAGAAGAATGTATGCAAGTCGGCGAAAATTAGATGAAACACAGCGGCTTCTATTTTTAGATCACTGGCACTGGCACAGGCACATGCAATCTGTCAGAAAAAACCCACTTCTGCTTTAATTGAGAAGCAGGGAATTTATGGTCATTTGGTATTGTGGAGAATATAAGCTACATGTCATTAATTAATTCTGAGGATGAGAGCACAGTCTCGCTTAGGCAAAGGGCGGAAGAATACGCTCTGTGGAAAAGTTAGCGCACTCCAAGAGTGCGCTAACAGTTTTAGCGCATCGCCATTAGCCAATCAACTGGTTCACATCAGTCATGTGACACCAGTACTTACTGACAATTATTATTTAAGTTATTGAGACATCCCAGTGCACTAAGGGATTTATAGAGCAAATCGAGAAAATTCATTATTGAACGAAGCGCATAGCGCTGAGTTCAATAATTATTTTCGAGATTTGCTCTATAAATCCCTTAGTGCACTGGGATTGTTTCAATAACGATATTGTCAGTACCGCCAGATAAAAAAGAAGATTCAAAACGCACATTTTGCAACGCGCATTTAGATTGGCGTAACTGTGTGGTCAGGTTTGTGTCACTGGATCTACTTTTGTGTGGGGTGTCTCAAGTGTGTCGTGCTTTCGTCACACGCAAACTCTTGTTTTAATTTCTGTTGGTAAATTCCAGTGTAGCGTTAAGCTAAAAAGTGATGATCTTTCATAGAGACCTCATTTAAACTCGGAGAGTTATTTGCGATTCGAAACCTTCATCGAGCTTCGACAGATTGACTGTGCAGAGTTTTGCCCCTTGCCAAGGTCGACGGAAAGCACATTTTCAAAATAAATGTGGCATGTTTCTCGTGTGGTATATATCTTCACTTCGTCGCGATATAACCTTCGTGGTTGAAAACGACGCTAAACACCAAATAAAGAAAGATATACTTCACTCATCGGGGAGTCTGGTACTAAATATGAACGGTAAGAATGCTCTGAACCCTACACGTATTATATCCCCATCGTTTTATCGTTCACATTTGCCCAACATGTTAATTTGCTGAGCGGGATTTATGTCGTCTGCTAGGCTATGGCAATCGAACCACTGCACTGAGTCTCATTTCAAAAAACATAATTGCTCGTCACGTTGCACTGAGTCTGCACGCATGAGGCAGGCTGGTAATAAGTCTTATATATGGTAAGAACGTTCTAAACCCTACACGTTTTCGATTCCGATTGTTCTTGCCTTGAAATAATAATTCGGAAAACATTCATTTACTGAACAGATGCAGTCGTATTTCAGTGTAGTCTGCTACGTGCTGATCTAGCTGTGCAGCACTACGTTATCGGAATAACACTTGTGTTTTCTGTTAGCTGCTGGGAATTGTATACTAACTCATCATTTGGTAATGTGGATAATAAGCTACATGCCACTAACATGGCATAATTATGAGAGGAATCTTCGCAAGTCGAAACTGAAAAATTAGACACAGCGGGTTCTATTTTTAGATCAGTGGCAACTGTGGCACAGGCACATGCAATCTGTCAGAAAAAAATCCACTTCTACTTTAATTGAGAAGCAGGAAATGTATGGTCATAATCATTGGTATTGTGGATAATATAAGCTGCATGTCATTAATTAATTCTGAGGATGAGAGTACACTCTCGCTTAGGCAAAGGGCGGAAGAATACGCTCTGTGGAAAAGTTAGCGCACTCCAAGAGTTTTGTGATTATATCTGCGATTTTTGTATGCAGATTGTGTAGGTGTATTAGTATTCATGTGTGAGTGTATGTATAGATGTGTTTGTATGTATGTGTGTGTGCTTGTCTGTATGCGTGTGTGTGTGTGTGTGTGTGCGTGCGTGTGTGTGTGTTTGTGTGTGTGTGCGTGTGTGTGTGTGTGTGAATGTGTGTCTGTGTGTATCTGTGCATGTGTGTGGTGATAGCATGTGTGTGTGTATGCGCACGCGTATGTGCGTGCGCACGCGTGTGTTTGTTTGTGACTGCATGGATCTAAACGATGAATTTGCTTTTGTACTCCTGTTCTTTTTGTGTCTTAATGCTTGTATTTTGGTTTTGTACATGTGTATAGTAATGTCATTGTAAAGCGCTTGGAGCTTCTAGGTAAGCGCTCTATAAGTTTGCATTATTATTATATTATTATTATATATATGAACCGTAAGAATGCTGTGAACCCTACACGTATTATGTCCCCATCGTTTGTTTGTTCACATTTGCCCAACATGTTAATTTGCTGCGGGGTTTATGTCGTCTGCCAGGCGGCTAGGGCAATCGAACCACGGCACTGCACTGCAGTCTCTTTTGAAAAACAACAATTGCTCGTCTGCACGCATGAGGCAGGCTGGTAATAAGTTTTATACATGGTAAGAACGTTCTTAACCCAACACGTTTTCGATTCCGATTGTTGTTGCCTTGAAATAATAATTCAGAAACCATTCATTTACTGAACTGATGCAGTCGTATTTCAGTGTGGGAAGGTCGGGTGGAAGGACAAGGATATATAGCACAGGCAGAGGAGCATACAATTAAGACACCAAAGACAGAGGTTGCTTTAACTTATCTTAACCTATCATTTATTGAAGCAAAATGTAACTAAAAATAACCACTCAGGTAGCTTATGTAAATCAGAAATGTTCCAAGACAGTTTAGCTAAGTCTGGTAGCAACCAGAAACAATGCTATAAGTTATAATTTAGAAACAATGAACAGAACTCTAATACAAGAAATAGCAATGCTTACATATTACCAGAAATAGCAATTATGAATTCTGATATCTACCAGTACCAGAATCAGCTAGAAACAATAACAGAACCAGAAAATATGTATTCAGTGTAAAACCAGAAACAATATGTATTTCTGGTGCAAACCAGAAATATAAACTATGAATATGAAACCAGAAATAGTGTTATAAGGTAATTATTCTAGTAGCAAGAAATATAACTATGAGTTCTGGTATCAACCAGAAAGCAGTATAATTAAAAAGGCAATATTATTCTGGTAGCAACCAGAAAGCAGTGTAAAGAAGAAGGCACTAGAAAGAAAAGAAAATACAATTATAAACAACATGCCTTCTAAGTCACACATGACATAATACAAAGCATAAATCAATGAATGTAACATTGTACAAAATAATCATGACAAATATAGACAAGTAACAATACAGCCAAAATCCTGCAGACACAGCATTCTCTGAAAGAGAATCCACAGTGAGTTAAACAACTCCACAACAGCTAATGTCAAGGGAAGTAACCAACATCTTCCCTTAGGCCTTGCACAGGAAAATGCTTTACATAAATTAACCAACTGCATGAACCGCAACTAAATCATAACGCTTTAGATTAAAATTCTGTTTTGCATCTATGCGACTGCACAAAATGTTAGGTTTTACCAGTCGCAAAGTTCTTCTGTAGGCAAGCGCCTTTAAGGTGCAACATGGGAATTAACAGTCAAAATTGTGCATCCTGTAGACAATATCTTCCTATTGTCTGAGATCTTAACTCAGACGATCTCTATCATTCTCATGCCTGAATTCATCAAAGGAATGATAATCAAAACTCATAAGATTATGTACAGGTAGAAGGGTAATACAAATGAAGACTAGCAAAATATCAGAGTATGAAACTGCATGTGACAAACAAAGTAGAACCAGTAGGGTGACACAGGACAGAATACATAACATGACAGTGGCTGACACAAAGCCTGACAAAGGACAGGGAGAGAGAATGAGAATCAGGCTAACACATCCTTAACTGGGGAAAATGAACAGAGAAGGTAAGCCATGTGCATGTGTACAAGTTGTGTATATGTGTTTTCCCCAAACAAAGCCCATTGAACTGGCGGGGAAAAGGGACACACCGAACAGAGGAAAAGGGGAATGGGGGCGCTCTGACATTTCACGGGGGACGCCGGTCAAAATGGCGGACACTACAATCTTACATCAGCCAATTAACCGTCAACGACATACGGCTTGAAATGCAACAACATGATAAAACACATGAAAAGTAATGCATCACAAAACTTCATAAAGCATGTCATGTTGTACACTTCGCCTATACACAGTTACGGTTACAGTGCTGGAAACAAAGAACGATCCTCAGAGAAGCGAAAACTGAGAACCTCTTTGTTCCTCAACAAACTGGCTACGAAGCGAAATTCCGTCCAGCAAAGTAGTCAAATCCCTTCTCATCGAAAACCGAAATCTGAGAAAGGTTCGACTTACCTTACCGGACTTCATCGTTATAGAGCTGTCCTTGTAAAAAGGAGATCTAACATAGGTCTACTCGACATAAAATATTGTAACAGGCTTTTCTCATCGAGTTCATTACCCAAAATATATGTGTCAACCATAATTCCCGTTCATCAATTGTAGGGGTTTCTGCGCCTAAATCGTAAATAGGTAGCTTTACGGGCCAATGGCACTGAGGGCTTAACTTTGGACTTTTAACCGACTACTGCTCAGACTTTACTGATCTCCAGAAATAATATGTGATAAAAATGGGGAAAAATGGCAACGATACACATGGGTCTTCTCGACATCAAATATTGCGAGACAGGCTTTTTCTCAGCGAAAACAAAACGTATGAGAACGAGTCTGCCTTACTTGATTCTTACGAGTCTTTAATTCACAAGACTCTAAAACAACTTTAGAATAACTGGTCATCAAATATTAAAAGTTATTAACGCTCAATTTCAGCGCCAAATCATGAAAGTAATTAGAAACTGATCTAGAAAACACATCTCTCTGATAGATCAAAATGGCGTCATCAACTCTGACGCGAGACCGGTCGGACATCGCCCGGGACCAAATCAGCGGCAAAATGTACATATGCAAACATCATAGCATCAAATGAAACATAAGAATAAAGCACAAGGAATGAATAAAGCATTTAGTTACTTACAGATTCTCCTCAGTGAGCACACGTAAAAGAAACACAAAACTGCTGCTGACGCTAGTCGCGAAACACAAGAGCACAGGTATCGGAATCTAAAACCACGAGTCGACCGCTTACAAACTTCGCGTCACACTACAAATAACCTAAAAAGGTTCCAAGCGGCGTAAAAATTCCTGACTACACGCTAGACCGGTTCACGACAACCCAATAGGAGCACCGCACAGCTCACTATCACAAATCGCATTGTCTGTTCTACTCTATGCTCGCTCTTTTAACGACAGTGGTCACTTCCGATTCCCTGTGGCGATAAGCCAATAGGGCGGCCAACGGGGGGTGTTCTACTTAAAATGCCTGCCCAATGAAAGGGATCGTTAAAGATGCAGAGAGCCCTGTGTCACACACCGGAAATATTACGAGCAGTTACACTAGCTAAAGGGAGAAGAGGGCCCTGTCTGCATCACACACCGGATAAGGCTCATTAGATTACAAGCAGTGTCAAAGCTGATACATAATACTAGCTAAAGGGTGAAGAGGGCCCTGTCTGCAGTGCACACCGGATAAGGCTCATTAGATTACAAGCAGTGTCAAAGCTGATACATAATAGTAGCTAAAAGGGGCCGGGAAAGTTATGGGATCTTACCACCTAGATTAGAAATGAATCCGGTCAAGAGTCTACCCTACGATAGTAAACACACAATAAAGTACAATGCACAAAGACAACCAGGTATTATTTAGTCACTCCTTAGGCACTGATGGTTAGAGGTTACTCCGCTGCTTCTCACCATTTTAAGTTAGGGATTTCCTAGCACAAAGGGCATTATTTAAATGTAAACCCAATGTAACTAGCACACACACACAGGGAATAGCTATAGACAGGGGAGGCAACTGGGTCGGGCAGGAGATAACACACACAAAGAGACGGGGTACGCCACTTGGCTACATCAGTGTAGTCTACTATAACAGAGTCGACTTTCAAATGCCGGTCTAGCTGGTACGTTATCGGAATAACACTTGTGTTTTCTGTTTGCCGCTGGGAATTTTACACTAACTCATCATTTAGTAATGTGGTTAATAAGCTACATGCCACTAACACGGCATATGAGAAGACTTTGTGGAAGAGATACAGCCGCTTCTATTTTTAGATCAGTGGGCTTAACTGTGGCACATGCGCCTGCGATCTGTCAGGGGAAAAAAACTTCTGCTTTGAGCCGCAGGAAATGTATGGTTATTTTTTGGTAAAGTGGAGAATATAAGCTACATGTCATTAAGTAATTCTGAGGATGAGAGTACAGTCTCGCTTTGGCAAAGGGCGTAAGAATACGCTCTGTGGAAAAGTTAGCGCACATCAGTCATGTGACACCAGTACTTACTGACAATTATTATTATTATAAATAATAATAATATAAAAAATAGAGAGAATTTTCACTGTATCTATGACTAAAAAATAAATAAATAGATAATTCGAGGAACAACCAAGCGTTACATGTTTTTTCTCCTAAGTAATCAAACTGTTGCGACCAGAGAGTACACTCTTCAAAAAAAGTTAAGGATCACTTTTTTACAAGCACGCCACACAAAACAGACAAGACCGAATTCTTTCATTTTTAAAAAAATTATATAATTGAACAACCAAGGAGTAATGACAAACAAAGCAAAGATCGAACGCGGCAGCGACAATTTAGCTAGAGTGTATCAAACGTGACAACCCTCTAAAATGGAATTCACAACAATGTGAATCAGTGTCAATAACGCGTGCGCCCTCCGTTGTGTGCCAGGCATTCAACACATCGTTGGCGCATGGAGTGGATCAGGTTGCATATGAATGCTCTGGGAACTCCATTCCACTCCTGCTGGAGCCATTGCAGCAGTTGACCCAGATTGGCAGGAGGAGGGTGATGTTGCTGTACCCGACGACAAAGCTCGTCCCACATGTGCTCTATGGGGTTCAGGTCCGGGCTGTTGGCTGGCCACAGCATCCTGTTGACCCTGGCCTGCTGGATGAAGGTGTTTACAGCTGCAGCTGCAGAGCGTTGTCATCCTGAAGAATCGCACGAGGGCCGATCGCTTGGAGGGCTGGAACGACCAGGGGTTGCATGATCTCATTCTGGTAGCGGACACCGGTCAAGTTGCCCACTACATGGTACAGAGGTGTCCTTAGACGTGTGCTGATCCCTTTCCAGACCATGACAGAGCCTCCGCCAGAACGCTGTCGTTCCAGAACAGCGCCTTCTGCTCTCCGCGACACCTCCACACTCGGATGCGACCATCAGCAGGTTCCAAGCAAAAGCGGGACTCATCTGTAAACAACACCTGAGCCCACTGCTGACGTTGCCACCTCACATGTTGAGTGCACCAGGCTCGGCGAGCTGCTCGGTGATTAGCAGTCAGGGTTGTTCCTCGGACTGGACGCCTTGCACGCAAGCCAAAGTTGTGTAAGCGGTTTCGGATCGTCTGACCACTAACAACAGTGTTGGTGGTAGCTTGTAGGCGTTGCCTAATGTTGTTTGCCGTAGCCATTCTTTGTTGCATGGCCTGCCTCTGAATGAAGCGATCCTCTCTTTGTGTGGTGACTCTGGGCCGACCAGAACGTTGTCGCTCCTGCACTCTTCCAGTTGCGTGGAATCTCTGTTTTAGTCTGATGATGACAGAGGGAGCCACTGCAAGCCTCTGGGCCACTTGCCTGGCAGCAACACCGTCTTGTAGCCATCCTATTGCCCTTCCTCTATCCAAATCGCTCAGTTTTCTTCGTGGGGGCATGTTGCTACTGTGCATAATTGTGTCAGCGTGTCAACCTTTAAACACAAGCTGGTGAGCGATCTTCATAGCCAGGACCCTGTTGTAGCACGTGCATAAAAACCTTTTGCCCTGGCATGCGTTCCGCAAATTTCATGGGGCTATAAAAAAAACCACCCTTTTTCTTCCAAAATGCAGAGGCTTTTGAGAAGTCCCACAAAGGGAAATAACTCTGCCTGCCAAACAAAATTCTAGGTCAAGACTCATTGTTCATTTGTTAATTCAAACACATTATTCTTTTAATTATTATGTCGATGTTTAATTTTTTTATAATTAGATCCGTTTTTTCCACCGATCCTTAACTTTTTTTGAAGAGTGTACTCTTTGATAAGAATGTATTGCCTGTCTGGGGTGAGTGGTGAACGTTTTAAATTATAAAAAAATTGGAACAGCATGTATATCTTGCTTACGAAGAATAGTAAGTTGTTGTGGACGATTAGTGCTATTTTCTATTAAAATAACGTGTTTCCACGCTATGATGTTTGAGCCCTGTACACGTACATATTCTCAAATCAATAGAAAAGTCGTCAATTTCCCAAAAGAGCCCGCACTAAACGTCATATTTTATTTGAATATATTCTTTTAAACTCCCGCGTGCTTCTTAAAAATGTCACGCTCATATGACAGAACCTGACCGAGAAAATGTGTGAGAAGCGTGCACTCACAGTGTGTGTGTGTGTGTGTGTGTGTTCTATTGTACAGCGCCGTGAGCTCTTGTGCGAAGGGGTGATTAATAAGTGTTCATTGTCACACATAGGATCTCCTGATTACTCAGGCAAGTCAGAAACATCATTTCCCCCGGAGCTCTCATGGTGACCTTGGTCTCAGTGTTCCTGTTCGATCCTTCCCTGAATAGTAGTTTTGCTGTCAGTCTTCAACGTGTGACGTTCTGGGGGGTCGACGGAGGAACGTGGTGGCTCTCTGCTCTCTGGAGGGGACGCTCACTCAGTCTGGCTCCGCGACTTAAAAAAAGTCAATGTCGTTAGTAGGGGGCATAGTAGGTAGTGGGCTGCGTCCGTTAGCTCGGGACAGACCCACTATTGAACACCGTCGAAGTGACTCAGCAGAAGTGCAGTGTCCTCTTCCGAGGGTAGCCTACCGCAGCGACCCGACATCCCCCCTGGAGCGTCTGTAAAATCGACAAGTCTGGCAGCGGAACGAAATTCAGAGGTGGTTGGAGCAGTGAGGGGCGGTGTGAGAGCACAACGGGACAAGGAACAGGTGTAAAGACGAAAAAACAAAACAAAACCCATCATTGCCAACATCATGATCTCCACAACCACGTACTCCAGATTATCAATGGCTGATTTTGTCCGGGGGCGGAAGAGGGGGCTTAACCCAGATCAGCTGAGCCGTGCAGCGTGACATTGCTTGTAACCTCCCTCTGTCTTCGTTCTCAGAGTTTAACCCATCCGCCTGCGCGAAGACCACGATCTTTCTCTCCAAGCCTTGCACTTCCGTGCTTTGCGCTGCGAACACGTCGTTGGGCCCTTCCATGGTTGCGACTTCTTTCAGCATGGTATGATCCTCTTCAACGAGGATTGTGACCGGGATTCCTGCTTCTCGGAGGCCTCTGATGAGACCGCTGGCTTCCTCCGTGACGTTGCCCGAGTCGTCCGTCTGTGTGTCATGCAGGTTGCCGTAGTACGTCAGGAGGAACACGTCTCTGTACTGCAGGGCCCTGGGACTGGTGCTGGCTCTGTCTGTTCAAAGTGCAAGCAAAGAACAGGTCATTTAAAACTGATTAAGATGGTAGCACCTAAGCAAGACAAAAACAACAAAAAAGACAAAGCAAAATCAAACACGGACAATCACCAAATAAGAAACAACAAATAATGAAAAAGGCATCAGGTAAGTTATCGATCGATAGCCATTATCTCATTAAAAGTGAGAAACTAAGTTTGTTTGATTCTCTATGTGTTTATGCTTAACTTCGTTTGTGACGGTTAACGCAATTGAGCGACTGAACTTCAGTGATAGCTGTTTAAAAAACAACAACATTGTTTCACACATTTCTTTGAAAAAAATCCACCTTTGAATTGGTTAAATGACAAATGTTGCAATGTAAGGTGTTGAGGTGTTTAACCCAAACAAGTACATTCTTGTACATTTGCATACGCTGAGTCACAATCACCAACGGTTCTCTCTCTTAAGTACACGTCTCTTCCACTCTATCCCTCTCCTCCTCTCTTTGTGACACACTCACACTAACACACACACACACACACACACACACACACACACACACACACACAAACAAACACACAAACACACACACACATATACACACACAGACACAGACACACACAGACAAATACACACACACACACACAAACACACACACAGACACACACACACACAGACATACACACTCACACACACACAAACACACACACACACAAACACACGCACCCCCCCCCCATCACCATCAACACCTCCGCCTCGGCCTCATCTACAACGGGCAGTGACGACAAATACAACAACATCAACAGTAGCAACGACAACTTCTCATACAAAGTATTACTACCATTATTGCTTCTCCCCCTTCTTACCTGCCCCACCGACGTTGAGCTGTTGCAGCTCCCCAGCAATGTTCTTTCCACACTGAATGCAGTCATACACACATTCGTCTTCGTCGTGTCCTTCTCCAGTGTGAAACAGTACCCTGGGTTGTACACCCTCAGCTGGCAACGGAGACTTGGGTTCTGTATACTGGTACACAATCGGGTCCTTCTTCATTTTGCTATTCTTTTCCACCTCTTGTGTGATGAGTGGGGGCGTCCTGAATCATCACATAAGTCATTACAGTACGATCTGGTTCAGTGCATCATGATAGAAGACCAATGTTAATACTATTAAAATTACTGTACTGCTACAGTAATGGTATGAATAACAATGGAGACAATCTTGAACTGAGATCGTTTCATCTTTATTGTTCTTGTATTTTTCTTGGTTTTTTTTGTTTTTTTTGTTTTTCATGTACCCCCATGGGGTTTCTTGAAATAAATTTGACTTGACTTGACTTGACTATGAAATGAATAAGCAAACTTATGTATTCGTTGTTATCCTACATACGTGAAAGAGACCACCCACGAGATAACAATATCGTTCAATTCACACAATAAAAAACGCTCGCGCTGGACCCGAGTACTCTTCAGACATTCACACACACACTCACACACACACACACACACACACACACACACACACACACACACACACACACACACACACACACACACACACACACACACACACACACACTCTCTCTCCCTCACTCCTTCTCTCTCTCCCTCTCTCTCTCCCTCCCTCACTCCTTCTCTCTCTCCCTCTCTCTCTCTCTCTCACACACTCACACACACTCACACACACACACACACACACACTACCACATCTCCATTCTAAAACACGTCACGTTCCAAATCAAAAGACGACATTCTATTTTCTTACGTCACTATTCTTGGTTTACGGTACCATTCGGCGGCTTTGCTACGAGTATGGCATAGTCTTGGTTTGCCGAGACCTTGCACCGTTCTATCAGACTGCCTGGCTGGCTGTTGCACCGCGAATTCCTCCCACCGCCAAGTCGTTTTTTTGTGGTTTATTTCGCATTTAGGTCCCAGGTAACATTATGAAGTTTTAATACGATCAATCGGACCTATTATCAAGTTAGTGTATCAACTTTTGAACGAACTGCGCCCAGTAGTTTCCCAGCAATAAGCTGTTAAGTCGAGACACACAGACACACAATTAAAGTCTGCTGGACCCTTGTACTAGCGTACTCGGGGATAATATATCATGCAAATGAGGTCGTCTCAAACTAGTCTGGCAGGGACCTGATTTTCCACTGCTCGTTATGCCAAAGTCACCGAGACAAACTGTGAATGCCCCTGCTAAGGAGCCTTCTGTGTATCTAGATTCTTTTTGTTTTGCTTGTGTTTTTTAGTCTTGCTTCTAGCTTGACTCGCATGCGACTTTCCGTGGTGGTGGCTTCCCCTTTTTGTTCTTTCACTTTTATTATCTTATCTTACTTTTGCCCCTATTTGTTCCCATTTTGCAGCCACCTCTGTAGGTTCGTGTGCGGGTCTAGCTTGCTCTTTATCTTCTAGTTTTCTTTATTAAGTATGAGCGTCCTGGTACGAACTTTGTTTTGTTTTAATGACGTTAAATATTGTAACGAACTAATTTATAAACAAGGTAGTGTGGCCGGCGTTTTTCTGATATTAATTTCATGTGCCTGTATGGCTCACGCTGGACAGCCTATGGAGTTTTTCCCCGGAGAGCACGGGACGCATGTTTTGCAACAGTAATATTGTAGTAACGCGCAGTAATTTTTAGTTCACCTCTGTGGTGGATAGCCTGTATTCGTCGTCACTTACTGGGAAGCCGTTCACGGAACAAGATGTTTTAGGATAGATAGATTTTTTTGCTCTGTTCCGGGGCCCAGTGTTTTCTGCCAGCCTCCAGTTTTGTTTTAAGTTATTTTGTAGTTCAGGTTCAGTTGCTCGCCTTGAGTCTGTTTTAGATTATTGATGCTGTCAAAGGCGAGTATCCATTTCTGACTATGTTTCTTTTATTTACCGAATTCGTGTAATTTTCGTTTTGAATCTTTGTTTGTTATGTCTTCTGTCCGTTTCTGTGTCTTCTTTCCGTCTCTGTGTCTTCTGTCCGTTTCTTTGTCTTCTTTCCGTCTCTGTGTCTTCTGTCCGTTTCTTTGTCTTCTTTCCGTTTCTGTGTCCTACGTTTATTCTATGTAGGGTTTTTCTAACATATTTTTGTCTTGGTGATTTTTTATTGATTTGCCGCCATCTTGTTTCGGCCGCCATTTTGTCGTCCATCTTTGATGTTTATGTTTTTAGGACACCTTTGATGTTTATGTTTTTAGGACACCTTTGATGTTTATGTTTTTAGGACACCTTTGATGTTTAGTTTGATGTTTCGAATTCTAAGTTTAGTTTTTTCTTTTCTATCAGTTTCCACCGCTCCGCGCTTCTCGCTCACCGCTCCGCGCTTCTCGCTCCGCGCTTCTCGCTCCATGCTCCACGCTTCACACTCTACTGTTCTGCACTCTCACTCAAGCTAGTCCTTTCTACTTCACATTTTAGCTTTAATTCACTTTCTAAACTTAGATTAGTTTTTCCGCCACGCTCCGATATAGGTTACTTAGCCTCTCCATAGATTTATGTTTAGCCTTTTATATATTGATATTATGAGCTGATTCCGAATTACTATGACATCGACATATTCACAATAAACTTTAATTAATTTTCCAATTCTAGTGTTCGTTTTGTTTTGTGAGCGCGTCGGTTCTTTATAGCACCAAAATTACATCCTCCAGAATTTATATAAGCCATCACAGAATCTTACAGCTACTCAAGGGCAAGCACAGTGGAAACTTTGACATTTTTTGGAACATTTTGGATTGTTTTCGACAAAGAACTTTATGAACTTTTGTAGGCCTGTGATTAGGGCCGCTGACTTTTGAACTTCTTATTCTTACGAATCTTGTGAAGAAATCATGAACCTTTTGTCTTAAAGGAACTGTGTTTCGCATCTAGCGAACGATATTTTAATTGATTTGTCGGGCCCAGAGCAGAGCAACTTAGGCATTATTTTAGGTTTGTTGACCATAGCATTGCACACTTCGTACTAAGTATTTCCTTCCCCTCTAGTGAGTGACCCGAGGTGTGCCGTTTTGAATTTTGTTTCTCTATATTTCGCAAGTCTTTGTTAACCTCTACGTTTTCACTTGACTTAAAGTATGGATGAGAAATTACCTTCTCATGAGAGCGCCGAGCTATCCCCTTACACTTTGAAGTTAGAGAGGGATGAACATTTTGCTTCGGACACTGATAGTCGTAAGAATGAAGGCGACCATGATGGCGCTCAGGGCGAGTCTCTAGCTGAACACCCTCAGACCCAAGACACTTTGAATTCAGATAACATTCCCCCTCAAGCTGAACATTCTCCTACACAGGAAGGTTTAGGTACTGAGCCCTCCCAACAGGCTGCAAGTGCAGAGCATCTCGCTCAACGAAGTAGAGAAGAAAGAGGCCCCGCCATTGTTAGGGCTAGACTTAATGCTGAGGTGAGGGAGCTGTCAGACAAGTACTGGGCCCTAAGCCGAGCTCATAAGAATATGATCAGCGAGTTGTGCACAGCCTTTAGGGAAACACCAGACAAAAGGAGAGTCCTTAAAGCTCATAAAATAGACCTCTGTGAGCACATAGACGAGCTGAATGTAGCGAACTCGAGGCTTTGTCAAGTGGCTGAAAGTGATGTAGCTATAGAAGAGGATCTGAGCGATATGCACATGCAAACGGAGACGCTCAAAGAACAATATCGCAGTCTCTTTCCCAAGTTAGACCCGTACGCCTCCAGCTCGGACTTGACTTCCACAGTCGCTTCTGGAGGTGCTAGAGAGGTTTCTCTAGATGCTTCTTTGGCGGTAAGCGCAGCAAGATTTAGGTCCCAGCAAATGGTCGCAGATGAAAGGGCCAGACAAGAAGAGACTCTTTTGCTTTTAGAAGAGAAGGCTTCTAGGACCATGGCTCTCGCTGCTGAGAAGAAGGCAGAGATGGAAAGAGAGATGGAAAGAGAGTGTGCTCGTTTAGAGAGAGAAGCTCAAGATGAAAGGTTATCTTTGAAGAAAAAAGAAAAAGAAGTTAAGGCTGCACTAGAGAGGGTGGAGAGAGAAGGCAAGATGCAAGAAGAGCATGACGTTTTTAAGATCATTAAAACTGACATAGAAGACCAGCAAAGGGCTAGAGAAAGATTCATGCCCCAACTACCTCGTGACAGCCCCATTGATAGGTACCTAGGTACTCACAACCCCCTGCATGTAGGTACACACATAGAGAGCATAGGAGATGTGGCGGTAGGGTATGATAGGCACACACAGCACACACAAGATACATATAAGCCTGCGACAGCCGACACCTACGCCCGCCCGCGTCACCAGCCGGCAGCCAACACCCTCGTCTCTGGGCAACATCAGCCTGCGGCAGCCAAGCCTGGACTCCCGCCACTTCAGAAGCCCACGGAGGTCAGGGCTTATGCCCCTTCGCATCTCCAGTCGGCCGCCGAGGATATCCGCGACACTCTTCGAGGCATCTCCAGGACCCTTGCTCAACCTGTCTCCGCTTTTCACCCACTTCCAGCAGCGGTCACAGCCACGGCTCCTACCACTACGACGATGACTACAGCCACCACGATGACGACAAGAGTCGGGGGCCAATTCGCGACCTCCTTTCGGCCTCAGTTTGTCAAAGCTGAGATTCCAAGACACGAAGATCGTCCTCGCCAGATCTACGCGCCTTCCCGTTTCCCTCACAAATCCCTCAATCCATCAGCGAGACCTTTTCCCGGGCCTTTCCCTGGTCCTTTTCCTGCCATGACCTCCCGAGAGTCTCCGACCTATGTGCCAAGCTTTGCATATGGGCCTTCTGTCATGCATCCTCCCATGCAAACGCAGCAATATGACCACGCTGCAAGCTTTGCTCCTGACACTGACTACACACAGCATGGTTTTCAAGAGGCTCCGGTCACGAGCCCTTCAGACTACTACGGGCAAGATGCATACCTTCCTCAGATGCAAGGCCAGCCAGCGCTCTCCGAGGGTTCTGCCCTAGCTCGTACTCTAGCTGAGGCTCTCCTGATCAACAGGTTACCGACGCAGGAGCCCACTACGTTTTCAGGAGATCCTTTGACGTACCCTCTCTGGAGGTCCTCATTCACTCTTTTGATTGAGCGGCAGGGCGTTTCTGCAGAGGAAAAGCTCCTCTACTTGGAGAAGTACTTGGACGGTCCGGCGAAGGATGCGGTCAAGGGACTCTTTCTGATCAGGGATGCCCAGGCCTATCAGCAGGCCCTTCAGACGTTGGAGGAAAGGTTCGGCAGTTCTTTCGTCGTTGCCAGAGCCTTCCGAGAGAAACTAGATGCATGGCCGGTAATCAAACCCAAAGATGGACAAGCCCTCCGCGCCTTCTCGGACTTTCTTGGACAATGCCTTGTGGCGAGCCGAGTGATAGGCCAGCTACAGAATCTGGAAGACCAAGCCTATCACAAGACACTCATGAGCAAGCTTCCAGATTGGTTGGTGAGAAACTGGGTGCGGAAAGTAAACAAGACCAAGAACGAGAAGAAACGCTACCCTACCTTTGAGGAGTTGTCAGCTTTCATCAAGACAGAGGCAGACATCCTTTGCGAGCCCCTTTTCTCCTCCAGCAAATCTGCCGCCTCTTCCACCTCGCAGACCGCCAGTTCAGCAGTCCCCAAGAAAACATCGTACAGTACGGATTGTTCTACTACATCTGCATGTCAAGAGTGTGACAGATGTCAGCACCACGCTAAAACTGTCCTGAGTACGAACTGCGACGAAGTCTGTCCCTTTTGTGCCGTTCGTTTTCCGACCAGCTCTTCTTCTCATCCTCTACTCAGATGCCAGAGGTTCGATGAGATTCCCGTTGAGGACAGGAAACACTTCATGTACGAAGCGTCCTTGTGCTTTTCCTGTGCCAGAAAGACTGACCATAGAAGTGTAGACTGCACTACCAGGGCGATATGCGACAAGTGCCAAGGCCCACATCTCACTATGCTGCATGGAGCGCCCAGCTACAGGAAGAAGATGCCCAATCAGCAACGGAATGCCCGGGGACCGCCAGATTCTTCAAGGTTTGTCTGTATCAGTCAAGATGCCCGTGTTTCTGCCTCTGGATCAGCATTCGCGACGACCAACAAGTCGGACAGACCAGTCAGAGCTACCATGATTGTTCCGGTCAGAGTTTCGACGAAGGAGAATCCCACGGTAGAGCATACGACATACGCGCTGCTTGACACCATGTCTTGCATCTCCTTCGTTACTGAATCTTTGAGTGACAAGCTGAACACTCATTCCGAGCCAGCGTCATTGAGGCTGAACACTATGACTTCTCAGAACACTCATATCGAATGTCAGAGAGTGACCGGATTGTGTGTCAAGGCCCTCAACTCCAATGTTTCCCACAACCTGAAAACGCTCTACACGACGGACCATCTCACCAATGACACTGAGAACATACCAACATCAGAGACTGCTCGTAACATCAAGCATTTGAGCCATATTGCCAGCGAGATTCCCCCATTGCTCGAAGGCTGCACTCCCGGGTTGTTGATTGGCTACGATCATGCATAGCTATTCATGCCAGAGAGAGTCATCAAGGGAGACCCATACGCCGTGCTCACACCGTTGGGTTGGACGATACTGGGACAAGTGTCGCCAAAACAGTCTGTCCATGACGTGATGCACGTGTCTCTAACAGAACAGTATTGTCCCAGCGAGTACGAAGGTGAATCAGTCACTTTCGTATATCGCACGACGCTCGCCGAACCCAGCATCTCCGACGCACTCCAGGTCATGGAAAGGGATTTTGTTGAATCGGAGACGGGAAACAGGTCCCAAGAGGACGTCAAGTTCATGGAGATCCTGGCAAGATCCATCAAGGTGAATGAGAAGAGCCACTACGAAATGCCCTTACCCTTTCGTGCAGATAACCCTGAGCTTCCCCCAAATCGTGATGTTGCACTGAAGAGACTCAACTCGCTGAGTCGCCGGTTTGAGAAAGACTCTATGTACGCACAAGACTACTGCAAGTTCATGAGCGAGATCATCGAGAGCGGCCACGCTGAGAAGATTCCAAGAGACGAAGTAGAGAACGACAGATCGTGGTACATCCCTCACCATGGCGTGTATCATGACAAGAAGCCAGGCAAAATCCGCGTGGTCTTCGACTGCAGCGCACAGAAACATGGTCAGAGTCTCAACGGAGCACTGCTGCAAGGTCCCGACCTTTTCAATTCTCTCGTCGGAGTTCTTTGCCGTTTTCGCAAGGGAGAGATCGCCTTCTCGTGCGACGTCGAGAAGATGTTTCATCAATTTCATGTCACCAAGGAACACCGTGACTTCCTGCGCTTCTTATGGTGGGAAGATGGAGACCGCACCAGACCTCCTGTCGACTACAGAATGCGCGTTCACATCTTCGGCGCAGTATCGTCACCAGGTTGTGCCAACTACGCATTACAGCAGGCGGGACGCGACCACTCTCACGAAGACGAAGATGCCGCACAGTTCCTTCAGAATGACTTCTATGTAGACGACGGACTGCATGCTGCCAACGACGTCTCTTCTGCAGCCAAAGTTCTCATGGGAGCTCGAGAGATCTGTAGCAAGAGGAAGCTGCACCTGCACAAGATCACGTCTAACAGCGATGAGCTTCTCAGTTTGTTCCCTCCCGAGGAATGTTCAGCTTCTAAACGTCAGAATCTTGGAAGTGCAGTCGACACTGGCACTTTGGAGCGCACTTTGGGATTACAGTGGTGCATAGAAGACGACACCTTCACCTTCGCTCCCGACCTCAAGGAGAAACCGAAGACGAGAAGAGGAGTCCTTGCTACAGTGGCAGCGCTGTTCGACCCGCTTGGCTTCCTTGCTCCGTTCATTCTGAAGGGCAAGATTATTCTCCAGGAGGCATGCAGGAAGACCTCAGAGTGGGATGAAGAACTGGACGAGGTTTTGGAAGGCCTCTGGAAGAGCTGGATGGATGAGCTGCCCGGTCTAAGACAGGTCAGCATTCCGCGAAACTTTGTTCCATCGACCTTGGGAACTTTGACGCAGGTTCAGTTACACCACTTCTCCGATGCCAGCACAAGAGGCTACGGTCAATGTTCCTACCTACGTTTGAAAGATGAGAATGACAGAGTCCATTGCAGTCTTGTCATGGCCAAAGGAAGAGTGGCCCCTTTGAAGCAGGTAACTGTCCCTCGCCTGGAATTACAAGCCGCAACACTTTCTGCCAAGATGTCTTCATTTCTGGAGAAGGAGCTGAAGTACGAAAAGCTTGAGCACGTCTTTTGGACTGATAGCGCTATCGTTTTGGCGTACCTCGCAAATCAACAGAAGAGGTTTCACGTGTTCGTTGCCAATAGAATCAGTCAGATCCTCAGAGTCTCTTCCGTCAGTCAGTGGAATCATGTCCCCACTGAGCAGAATCCAGCTGACCATGCCTCTCGAGGACTAAGCGTCAAAGAGCTCAACGCCTCTACTTGGTTTTCAGGTCCTCAGTTCCTGTGGCAGTCTGACATTCCAAGAGGAAACATCACAGCCACTGTTGAGAGAGATGATCTGGAAGTACGCTCCTGCAGAGTCACGTCCATTGCTGAAACATCTGACGTGGGGATGGAGACAACCTTTGCCAAGTTCTCAAGATGGAGCTTTTTGGTTCGAGGGATTGCAAAGGTTCTCAGGTTCCTCAACACCAAACGGAACATGCCTGTTTTAGAAGTTCTGGCGTCGGAAGCTACAGCGGAAGAGAAGATTGTCCTCGCTACACAAAGAGAATTCTTTTCTGCTCCCAGCAAGTCTCGGGAAGAAACACTGAAGAAGTTGAACGTTGAGAAAGACGAGAAAGGATTCTACAGAGTCGGAGGAAGATTGAGAAATGCCAAGAACCTCATATGGTCCAAGCCAAAATTGCTGCCACAAGACTGTCATGTTTCCAAACTGTTGATCGCCGAAGCACATGAAACTCTGGGACATGCTGGCAGGACCAACGTCATTCACCACATTAGGTCACGTGGTTACTGGATCTTTGGAATACGTCGCGTGGTTGCGCAAGTTTTGAAGGATTGCGTCACATGCAAGAAGATGTACGGAAAGGAGGCTTCACAGAAGATGGCCGATCTTCCTTTGGACAGGGTTGAAGAATCCGCCCCGTTCACATCCTGTGGCATGGATTGTTTCGGCCCCTTCATTGTCGCAGAGGGACGTAGGCAAGTCAAGCGCTACGGCCTTATGATCACGTGTCTCTCCATGCGAGCGATTCACCTCGAAGTCCTGGATGATCTCTCTGCTGATGCCCTCATCAATGGCCTTCGAAACGTCATAGCCATCAGAGGTCCGATCAGGACGTTGAGATGTGACAGAGGTACGAACTTTGTGGGCGCTTCACGAGAGTTGAGGGAAGCTTGGAACTCCATTGAGAAAGAAGAGTTGAAGAAGAGGCTTGAAGATCGTCAATGCGAATGGATTTTCAACACGCCTAAGGCAAGTCACATGGGAGGAGTCTGGGAAAGGCAGATTGGCACAGTCAGACGAATCCTCAACGGCCTCATGCGCAAATATCCTTCCCGCTTGAGCACTTCCACCCTCAGAACCTTTTTGCTGGAGGTCATGGCTATCGTAAACTCTCGTCCCCTGTCCGTTGAGTCCTTGGAAGACCCCACCGGCCCTCTCCCTCTTACCCCGAACCACATCCTGACAATGAAGGCTGTCGGGGTGCTGCCTATCCCTGGCATCTTCGATGGCGCTGACGTCGAGGCGAGGAAGAAATGGAGAAGAGTTCAGCGACTGGCAGACGAGTTCTGGAGACTGTGGAGGCTAGACTTTTTGGCCTCTTTGCGACGAAGAAGAAAGTGGCTTCTTCCTCAACGTAACGTTGCTGTCGGAGATGTCGTCGTGCTACGTGACGAAGCCGTATGCAGAGCAGATTGGCCTCTTGGACTCGTGACGGAGGTTCGCCCCAGCGACGATGGGCTCGTGCGAACCTGCAAGCTCAAGACTGTCAAGGTCACCTCGAAGACGAGCCATTCCACTTTCTACTACTGGCGCCCCATCTCTAAGCTGACCGTGCTGGTGAAGGCAGACCCGGACACTCAATGACTTTCCCAGTGATCTTTACTGTTTTCGACAGACCGTTTGTGCATGTTTTGGTCTGACGTAATCCGTTCGCCTTTTTGACAGGTGGCGCTGTTTTGATTTGGGGAGAAAATTTCGTCTTAATGCAAATATTTTTTGTGACTTTGTGGTTTCTCTCCTTTTGTATATATGTTTTTGGTTCCGCATTTTGGAACGAAAGCTCTTGACAGAGGCAAGCGCTTAATGAATCGGTTTGTTTAGTCCTTCCCGCGTGCGGATGCCTGTGCTTATGATTAAGACGACTGAAGATGTTTTTCTTTTGTATTTTGTAGGTTGCGACTACAGTCTTTCATACTGAGTTGCGGGTTATGTAAAGGTGTAAGAATAATGTTGACACGATATGTTGACAGTGACGGACTGACGAAATATGATGTTACATTTGTTGAAAGAACACGTGTGATTTTTAGATTGAGACTCATAGAGAGTGCGTTTCGAACAGCTACGTTTTGGATAATGCCAAAAGGATTCTGTAACGTTTCGGATTTTTGTATTTTGAACCACGTATGAGAGTGCGTTTCGAACAGCTACGTTTTGGATAATGCCAAAGGATTCTGTAATGTTTCGGATTTTGTTTTTGAACCACGTATGTATTCGATGATTTTTGTTGATTTTTTATGTCGACTTTTGTAAAGACTAAGATGTCTTCGAGGGGGGAATGTGAATGCCCCTGCTAAGGAGCCTTCTGTGTATCTAGATTCTTTTTGTTTTGCTTGTGTTTTTTAGTCTTGCTTCTAGCTTGACTCGCATGCGACTTTCCGTGGTGGTGGCTTCCCCTTTTTGTTCTTTCACTTTTATTATCTTATCTTACTTTTGCCCCTATTTGTTCCCATTTTGCAGCCACCTCTGTAGGTTCGTGTGCGGGTCTAGCTTGCTCTTTATCTTCTAGTTTTCTTTATTAAGTATGAGCGTCCTGGTACGAACTTTGTTTTGTTTTAATGACGTTAAATATTGTAACGAACTAATTTATAAACAAGGTAGTGTGGCCGGCGTTTTTCTGATATTAATTTCATGTGCCTGTATGGCTCACGCTGGACAGCCTATGGAGTTTTTCCCCGGAGAGCACGGGACGCATGTTTTGCAACAGTAATATTGTAGTAACGCGCAGTAATTTTTAGTTCACCTCTGTGGTGGATAGCCTGTATTCGTCGTCACTTACTGGGAAGCCGTTCACGGAACAAGATGTTTTAGGATAGATAGATTTTTTTGCTCTGTTCCGGGGCCCAGTGTTTTCTGCCAGCCTCCAGTTTTGTTTTAAGTTATTTTGTAGTTCAGGTTCAGTTGCTCGCCTTGAGTCTGTTTTAGATTATTGATGCTGTCAAAGGCGAGTATCCATTTCTGACTATGTTTCTTTTATTTACCGAATTCGTGTAATTTTCGTTTTGAATCTTTGTTTGTTATGTCTTCTGTCCGTTTCTGTGTCTTCTTTCCGTCTCTGTGTCTTCTGTCCGTTTCTTTGTTTTCTTTCCGTCTCTGTGTCTTCTGTCCGTTTCTTTGTCTTCTTTCCGTTTCTGTGTCCTACGTTTATTCTATGTAGGGTTTTTCTAACATATTTTTGTCTTGGTGATTTTTTATTGATTTGCCGCCATCTTGTTTCGGCCGCCATTTTGTCGTCCATCTTTGATGTTTATGTTTTTAGGACACCTTTGATGTTTATGTTTTTAGGACACCTTTGATGTTTATGTTTTTAGGACACCTTTGATGTTTAGTTTGATGTTTCGAATTCTAAGTTTAGTTTTTTCTTTTCTATCAGTTTCCACCGCTCCGCGCTTCTCGCTCACCGCTCCGCGCTTCTCGCTCCACGCTCCTCGCTCCATGCTCCACGCTTCACACTTTACTGTTCTGCACTCTCACTCAAGCTAGTCCTTTCTACTTCACATTTTAGCTTTAATTCACTTTCTAAACTTAGATTAGTTTTTCCGCCACGCTCCGATATAGGTTACTTAGCCTCTCCATAGATTTATGTTTAGCCTTTTATATATTGATATTATGAGCTGATTCCGAATTACTATGACATCGACATATTCACAATAAACTTTAATTAATTTTCTAATTCTAGTGTTCGTTTTGTTTTGTGAGCGCGTCGGTTCTTTATAGCACCAAAATTACATCCTCCAGAATTTATATAAGCCATCACAGAATCTTACAGCTACTCAAGGGCAAGCACACAAACATTATTCTGAACAAACATGTTTAGGCTTTCTGTTTCTCTTGGAAGAAAGTTTAGAACTAACACGTCACGCTATACTTTATGCAGTAACGTCTCTTTGATTGGAAGTCAAAGATTGCACGAGGCTTTGGAAGAGATTGTCTCTAGACTTTTGCTGGACAATCGGGATCTTGTATGTACACTTCGGTCTTAGTGCATGCACATGAGTAGTAAAAGTTTGTCCACTCAGAGTACGTGCTCTGGGAAATTCAGAAAAAAAAATCCCCTCCGTAACTCGATTGAAACCCACGCCGATAGTGAGGTATTAAATGGAAACAAAGCTGTCGCGCTACCGACTGAGGTTCGGACACGCCCTGCTGGATCGACAATATCATAATGTCTGATGAAAGGAAAGAAATGAGGGCATAATTATGTCTACTCTGACTTTATCGATATGCTCCATTTGTACAGCAAAAAGGATATAAACAAATCTTAAAAGTAAACCTGAGTGGCACTGTGAGTCGGATCTCGTCCATGTCTTTAGGTCTTTCACGGAAAAACATGGATGCTGCCCACAAGTTGAGTTTTGGTACACGATGGCGAAGTTTGATGAAGAAGTCGTTCAACACGTCTTGGCTGCAAAAATGAAACGTGTCAATTTCAAAATATGATCCGCCTGTTTGAGGCCAAAACACGGGCAGAGTAGTGCGAATTAAATCGTGCTGCAAAGAGAGATGACACCGATGGACCAAGAGAATTAAATTCGCTAATCTTTTCCCCCCACTTTTTTTTCAAGCGTGTTGAAACAAGTTTGAAAACAACAAGAGAAATCTACTGGACATAGTTTATGATACAGACTTTTAAAGATGACATTTCAAGCATCATATAATCTCAGGTTGGGTAGTTGAATAGGGCATCTTACCGATTAATTACATGCAATCACAGAACCTTTTTGTTTTAAAGTTGTGCAAATCCCTGGTATGCATTCGCAATAATGATGTGTTTTCATTTGAATTACTATAACTATTATTACAATAAACATTTCTTTTACAGGGACCGCCGCTCAAATAAAGGTACCCTCACGAAATACGCAAGCGAGCTAAACAAAACAACATGTTCTGGGTCGATACTCGATGCGACTTTCTTCACGTATGTAAAAGTTGCAAAGTGTTGCCTTTTGCGATTTTTCGTCGATTTTGTATTGGTTCCTTCCGTTTTTGTCCAGTCTATTTTGAGGGTACCCTTATTTGAGCGGCGGTCACGTGATCCCTGTAAAAGAAATCTTTAATCCGAAAGCTGATCCAGAAATTCAAATAAACGGCCTTACCTGGCATAGAAAGTTTGAATAAAATGATACGGGAATTAATGCTTTAATTTGGGTGCCAAATTTGTTGCAATAAGTTTTTGTTTTGCCAAGTGTAGAAATTACGTTAAAAGTTTTCAATTCAGACCGCTAAACAGCAAGTCTTAAATAAATATGTTACTTTCCAAGATAAAAAATCTTTCTTTTTGTCGGTAGCACGTACTCTGGATAGTACCACTTTAGAGACTTGTGTGTACTGCACAGGGAATTTGTTATATGTGTATGAGGCAGTCTGAAAGATTAAACAACTGGGAAAAAAACAGGAGCTTAGAGATTGTCATTAGAATATATATTTTTCACGATTTGATTGTGGCAATTGTTAGAAAGCAAAGGCAACGATGTCTGTTGGTTAGCCCCAAATCAGCGCACACAGCTTCCAGTGGAGCTTGAATCTGGTTCATGAAAGTTCGTTCACATCAGAGGCACAACATGTGAAATAAACTTGGCCAAAAACATATTGCAACAAATTTTGAACCCAAATTAAAGCATTAATTCCAGTGTCATTTCATTAAAACTGTATATGCCTGTTAAGGTCGTTCACTTAACTTTAAGGGTCAACTTTTGGATTAAAGGTTTCTTTTACAGGGATCACGTGACCGCCGCTCAAATAAGGGTACCCTCAAAATCGACCAAACAAAAACGGAAGGGCCGAATGAAAAATCGACAAAAAATCACAATAGGCAAAACTTTGCAACTTTGACATACGCGAAGAAAGTCAAACCAAGTATCTACCCAGAACAGATTGTTTTGATTTGCTACCTTGCGTATTTCGAGTGCTATGCTATATCTACTGATGCAGGTGTTGATCGCAAGAGCAGTCAAAAAAGGAACGTTTTACGTCAATTGTTATGGGTATCATGACAAAAAAGGCTGCATTTTAGCAATGACTTGGTGGATTGCTTTCAAACTTTCAGATTATTTTACCAACATACTAGAGATACTTCGTGCGAAAGTTTGGATCGTTACGGTTGTTTATCCAGATGTGACGCAATGTTTCGGAAAAGTGTTGTTAAACTTGTCATAGGATTGTTCACTTGTGTCCAAAAAAATCATGACTTTGCATGTATACAGATAAATGATTGATACAGATTCTGTCTAAGTTACATTTGAGTGTAGCCGCTGGCGTTAATTTGCTAGTCATGCAAACACATGAGAATAAAATGGAACGTTCTCGCTGTTTCGCGCTTACAGCTGTTATCGTTGCGTCCCTCTTAAAACATGCTACGGTCACGCTTGGCTGGGCATCGCTGTGGCACCAGAATCATCGCTTAAATATGTAGCGTGTTTACATGCCCAGCAAATTTGCGTCAGTGCTTACACGCACATAAAACTTTAGCAGTGTGTGTATCAATCATTTTTCTGAAGACATGCAAAGTCATGAATTTGGTTGGACTCCAGTGAACAATCCTTTCACGAGTTTAAAAACTTCTTTCGAAAAATTGCATACAATTTGAACAAATAACTGTAACGATCCATTATTTCGCACGAAATATCTCTAGTATGTTGGACAAATATCTTGAAAGGTTCAAAGCAATCCACCAAGTCATTGCTAAAGTGCAGCGTTTTTTGTCATTATACCCCTAAAAAATGACGCAAAAAGTCCCGTTTTTGACAGCTCTTGCGATCGACACCTGCATCAGTAGGAATAGCATGGCACACGAAATACGCAAGTTAGCTAAACAACTCATCCTGTTCTCGGTAGATAATTGGTTGGACTTTCTTCTCGTATGTCAAAGTTGCAAAGTTTGGCCTATTGTGATTTTTTGTCGATTTTTCATTCGGCTCTTCCGTTTTTGTCTGGTCGATTTTGAGGGTACCCTTACTTGAGCGGCGGTCACGTGATCCCTGTAAAAAGACATATTTAATCCAAAAGGTGGTCCTTAACTGGCATATACAGTTTTAATGAAATGACACAAGAATGCTTTAATTTGGGTTTGAAAATTGTTGCAATAATGTTTTGGCCAAGTTTAGATGAGCATTATACTAAGACCGGTTATATTTGAAATATGCACAGAAACCTGCAAATAACAACAACAACAATTTTAAAACATTACGCTGATCAAAATGTTGATGTTTTCTCTTACCTATAAGCAAATGCCTCGTCCATGATAACGAACAGCTTCCCATCATGATCATCCGCCGCTTTTCCGAGTGTCTCAAGTATGTTATCAGCATCATTACGATCATCTAGTTCCAAGTGATGCAGTTGAATCAGGTGTGTGTTCTCTGGGTTTTCCATCTGCTTCACAAGGAAATATGATGCTGCCAGACTTTCCTTCCAAGTACTAACCACATGCACCGGTTGACCCTCGCGTATCCACTCTATGGCTTTCAGCTGCAGTATCAATGACTTGCCGGTACCCGGAGGTCCAGTAACATAGACTTCTGTAAGCTTGTCATTGTTCAGTGTGTCGACCTGCTCGGGATGCAGCACGATGTTGACTGGGGTGAATCTGTTCCCCATCTCCTCTACACCGTCTCCCGGGGTGCGAATGTCAGACTGATGAACAACGGCCAGATGCGGTTCTGACGAGCAAAACACTTTGACAGTTGTAGCTGGACCACCAAATCTGGAAAACAGGATTAATACGGCCATTTAACCGTTCAGTCTATGATTAGAAGGAGGTACTTCAGGACAAAATTTGAAAGACACTGAATACTTGATGAAGTAGTGACAAAGACATGGAAGTAAACTTATCTCTCTCTCTTTCTAATTACTCTCTCTCTTTCTCTCTCCCTTCCTCTCTCTCTCTCTATCTCTCTCTCTCTCTCTCTTTCTCTCTCTCTAACCTTGATACAACATCCAGATATAAGGCATCTGTCATGGAGGGGTCTGGTCCCGAGTCTATCACCCGTTTCTGCCACCACCTGTTAGGGCCAGTGACGTCATCAGGATGCTCAGGATCAGCGATGTCCTCCAATGTTAGACACAAAGGAACTGGATCTCCATCCTGTGGGATGCCCAGACATTTGCATAGATCCTGTGAAGCAAAGATATCCAAACAACACTTGTAATAATATAAAATGATATGAATTGCAATGAGATGACACCCTTGGTGCCAATCAAGAGTGTCAATACTTTGCGGGTGCCCTTTCTTGACAGGGACTCTTCACTTGTGTTAATGGAACAAGATTTTTAATTGTATAAAGTAAGTCAAGATTTTCCATAAGATGTGCTGTAACGAGTGTTAAAGTTTAATTGTAACCTTCTTCATTTAATTTTTTCATGTGATATATATTAAAATGTAAATAGTTTCAAACACGAAGACCGCTATGTAAAACGAGAATTAGAACAAAACTGAATCGATTCTGAATAGCCTAATAGGTTGAATAGATATGAAAAACAACCCAAAAAACTACCAACCAACCAAAGAAAAATGTAAGGTCTCATCCATGTTTTACGGGCCAAGAGGGCACAGTTACAACTATAATTGTTAATCAATGAACATTCTTTGTGTATGCAAATGTGGTTTTGAGGATGTGCATTGAAGTTAGGATGTAGAATGAAATTGTGACACATTCAGAAATATAACAAGTAATGAGAGTATATGGCTTGAAAGCTATAGCAGTTGACTAAACATTATGTCTTCTTATTCTGTCGACCATCCACTCTGACTGTCTGTCTGTCAGTCTGTCTGTCTGTCTCTCACTCTATCTGCCTGTCTGGCTGTCGGTCCCCCTCTCTCTGTTTAGCTCCTTAAAACATAACAGTTATGATACTAGTATGAAGGAAACGTCAAAATGATACAAACATACACAAATCATTTGTTAAAAGTAAAACAATCTTACTCGACGAGTAGCGGGTTTGTTATTCAGCATATCCAGCAGTTGAGCTTTTGTAGCGTTTGGCAACATCAGTGTTTTCAGTACCCGGGGCTGTTTCAGCAAGCCTGTCAGCAGGTATTTCAAAACTCTTTCCTCTTTCTGAATCTGCTTGATTGACTTTAACACCCTCGTTTCTATTTTCTGCCTCTGCTCCTCTTGAAGCAGGTCAGACATTTGATCTCCGATAGCTTTGATCTCCACTACGATGATCCCATAATGTCTGTGGATGATCAGGACATCGAATTCACCACGGTGATCGTTCTGTGCCTTTAAATCTATTGGTCTAGGAAGCTGTAAAGCCGCTTCAGCAAAGCACGAATAATTTAAATAGTTCACAAATTCGAACTGTGACAGAACGAACATGACCTGCGGATGTTCCTCCTTAAGTCTGTGTAGACATTTCAACACTTTCTGCTGACATTCGTCATCGCGGGTGTCGCTACTTGACAACCTTGACGGCTTGCCAGGAGTGGAGGTTTGAAGAACATTCTCTCCGGATTTCAACTGCACAACTTCATACTGTGTCCTGTTCATGTGCACTGAAGGCAGAAAGTAGGTTTGCTTGAAGAGATCTGGATACCATTCATGAATTCGTTCCCGCCATAATGTAATGTCCTTATGGTCTGGATGAGCTGCCATGCTTATATTTTACCTGTCAAGTATCCACAAGCAACAAACATGAAAAACTTATGGAAAAAAATTGTACTCGTATAAACAGGAAAAGTAAACTAAATTTACCGGAATTGTGCTTTAATACACAATACAAACAAATCACTGTGTGTGTGTGTGTGTGTGTGTGTGTGTGTGTGTGCGTGTGTGTGTGTGTGTGTGTGTGCGTGTGTGTGTGTATGTGTGTGTGTGTGTGTGTGTGTGTATGTGTGTGTGTGTGTGTGTTATGTGAGTGTGTGTGCTTTTGTAAATGCATGCCCCTGCTTGTGGGTATGTGTGTGTATGTGTCTTGTCTGAGTGTCTGTGTTTCCTTGTGTCTGTGTGTGTTGGCGTGTGCGCAACATCGGCTTATTCAGCCGAGAGCTAAGTGCCTGACAGAATGATAAGGTTAGCCAATTCCTATCATCATTATCAGCAGCAGCGGCAGCATCATCAACACCAACGTCGGCATTGCCCAGACGAGCAGCAGCAGCACCACAACCATCAGTGCAATCTGGACCACCAGAAAGATCATCAGACAGACAGACAGGTAGGCAGACAGGGTAATCACCAAGTTGGTCTGGAAAAAGATGGAGATAACTTACCAACTACACAATAACCCACAGTGTGTTCCAACTCAATAGGTCGAAAATGAGGTTGTTGTTGTTGCCCCGTTCTCTGATTCAGCAGCAGCTGTGCACGGTCCATTGTGTCAGTAGCTGCAGATATTGACCTTCTTCTTCTTCTTCTGCGTTCGACAGTCAGATATCGACCGCAGCAGAGCAGATGCACCGTGTGCATGTGTGATCAATAGCCACAACCAGAGTTGGTAATTTGAACCCCTACAACTAGGCACACGTCAACAAAACAATAATCCATTTACGATTTGCCCAACAAAAGTACAAACGTAGATTCGTAGTTAGATCGTTAGAGACAGTTGTTCCAGAATTGGACTTTATCTGGTCCTTTGGCAATGATGATTTCCTAAGAATATGAGATGCTTTTGCTTTACTCGCAAAAGTATTCCACCCGGCGCTTGTATGCGATCATAAGTTATTTGAACGTACTCTCCCACCCCTGACGTTGTGGAATGCGATCGTAGCTTTTTCGTATCCTTTTTTTTAAAAAGGAGGAAATTCAAGTTACCCCCATCTTTTGTTTTATTCGAAAATGCACTTACAAACACAGCACATGTACCATCTCCAACTTTGGATACTTTTACACCCAAGCCATACATACAAACAAACTTAATTGTACTCCTCAGGTCATTGCGAAGTCAAAAATGCGTTTATTTTATGTACGTTTCCACCATTACCCGACAAAGTAATTGAACAATGCTTCTCAGTACTATGTGTACAACATCAGTTCGAATATGCTCTACTTAGGCCACTGAAGATGAATCCAGACAGGCTGTATTCTGTGCATTCAAGCTTGTAATGTGTAAAAACAGGCTAATCACCGTAGCTGTATTGCCTTGGAAACAGCGTTGATAGCTTTCATTTAAATTCCTTTCAATGGCAATTTAGGTGAAGGTAATAAATTACAATATCGCAGTCTTAAAATAAAGCTTCAGTTGATCATGTCCTTCCAATCGTGATACAGAAGTCTATCACTGTACGCCACAAATGCGTTCTTACAAACTAGAAAAGAAGCACAAAAAGTAGTGTGTTTTTCTTGTATTCAACACTGATTAGAAGATGAAAGTGAATGACAATACATCCTTAGCTTATGGTGTTGATAAACGTGTTAGTCGTATTAAAGTAGTATCGTCGCACACAATGTATTGTCAGTGACGGCATTCAAGTTTCACAAAGGCGCAAGCTTATTCAATTCCAAGGCTGACAGGAGGGTTACAAATCTGCAGCTAACGGAGCAGTTTCATTCTTTCGGTGAAGCAATGAAGCCTATAACTGTACACTGTAAAAACTTTCTCAATGACTGGAATTCAAGTTATACGAAGGCACAAATGTCATTTGTTTCTAGGACTGACTGGAGGATGAAGAAGAGACGAACACAAAAACTAGACACAAACAAGAGGCGAAGCCTTCAAGGCTCCCGTAAGAAATCAACAAACAGTAACATAACACAAACTCACTCACTCCGTAACACACACACACAAACACACACACACACACACACACACACACACACGCACACACACACACAGTTAAAACTAACGCATCATATCAACTCCATGTATAATTTTCAAAAGAAGGCAAACAGATAAAATGACTAGGGTAATAGGTTAGGTACCTGCCATGTGGGCACTTTTTCCACTGCTGTCCTCAGTCCTATACTTTTCATCAAGACTTGTCACCATGCCGAGTAGATCTAAATTCGGAAGTCTTCATGTGGCTGAGGCATATATCTGACATAGCGTCGATCTTGTTGTAGGTTAACCTCCTTTCTGAAACAAATGGCAAAATGCGATTAGTTATGATGACTACAACCTACACAAATATAAACAGTGTTTTGAAACAGAATAGTCAGGTTATACAAGCCACTTTACCTATGCAGCATGGTAACCCTACAATATGCGAAACATGTCGACTGCAGCAGCCTGGTTCTTAAAATAATTCTGACGGTCAACACAGCCAGAAATGCCAACAAAGACAAGAAAGCTGTGGCAAGGTAAGCTTACCAAACGTTACATAGCGAATCATATGATAGTGCGTAAACAGCAAACAGTAGATCTACAATCAAAGAGAGGATCGAGTCTGGAATGAAACGCGATACAGATCTAGCATTCAAAAACTGTCTTTCACGTTCAAGGAAGTTGTTGCAAAGTACTTAAGACTTACTAAATTGTACAGACAAAACCATGACAGTGCATGTTTTGAATCTGAGGAAAAAATCGTGATCATTTTGACTTTGAGAACAGATTCATTCCGTTTCCTTATATCTGCATGTTCAAGTAAATGGTGGACAGTTTTTTTCGGGCAGAGTAAACTTAACTTGAGACTCTACTGCAAGTCTTGAAATTCACATAAATCGAACCACGAGCAAAGACATCCAAACATTACAGGCACTTTAGATCAACTCATTTCACTAGAGGTGACTGCCTAGCACTGTGTTTGACATCCGTGTCTGCTGAAATAAAAAGAAATTAAAACAAAACGGATTAACAGTAGGTGACACGTTATCAGAGTGGGAGACACTAGATCTGTCTCTGAACTTACCGGGATACGGCTGCAAGATCGACACTGACTGCCGCGCTTTCGACAGCTCTTCCTCGCGTGGACATTGGAAACACGCTGTGCAGATCAAATTGTAGGAAATCTCCCTTTGGTATCTTCTTTATTTACTTTTCTGGAGCTTAGAAACCGAACAACATGAAATCGTCTTCCCCGGCGAATCGGCGAGGTGAGAACTGGACCACAATCCTTCGCGCGACCCCTGACCTGATCTTGACACCTGACCTGCCGTCTACATGCCAAACACGACACAAATCAGTCAACTGCTTGTACCCCTTCAAAACCCCCCACCACCCGTTTTCTTTGGATACACGCTTTAACTACACACATGCCGACACAATGTTGATCATTGCTTCAATAATTTGAAGATGGTGCTTGAAAATTAACCACGTGAAATGAGTATTTCGGTGTTTAGCCAAAAATGTTAAAGTTTCTACCACAGACATACACACATACATACATACGCACGCACGCACAGACAGACAAAGTTTACCATCGCATAGGCTACACTTACGTGAGCCAAAAATCACTTCCTCGCCCTCTCATCGTGTAAAAGCACTGCACAAGTATTGATTTTTCGTTCTGGTCTGTGAATGGCCTTTCTAGTTTGCAATAATGAAGATCCATATGGTGTCTACGCTTACTGTGCACTGTGTGCATTTTCAGCATAAGACCATGCAGATTGCGAATGCAGTAAAAGAGCAGAGTCACTTTGATTGTCTCAAATCTATCTTACGGGACTTAACTCGATAGACCCGAATGTAAATAGTTTGAGACAAGAATATCTTGTACATTATCCTTCTGGCGTCCTAATCGTGCCAAAAGTCTGAATTGCTTTGTCTTGCACATTATCTGTCCTCTTCGTAATTATTACTAATAACAATATTACATTGCCTTTTGTAATTGTCACTTCTGGTAAAAGCACGTAATCTTAAGTTACTTGAACGTATTCATTCACCACTGACGTTGTGGAATAAGATCACAATTTGCTGACCCTTCGAGTTTTTTTTTATCGTTCCCCAACTTGCTTTTAAACCAGAAATGCTGTCACATGTGTCTCATTGTCTCGCCCCAACCCCCAAATACTTACCTAAACTCAAACCTGAATATACCGTATATATATACTAATTACTACCTTCACAGACACATCAAGTCGATAGTGCTCCTCAGAAATGTGTTATGTACCTCACTGTTGAAACGCTCTAACCACGGATGAGTTACGGAATACAAGCTCCGTGTTCTCTGTACAATGAGTGTGACAAGCATGGGTATTAGTTTCAAAACACCTGCAAAGTCAAAGGGCTTGTCACAGCTGGAGTGCCTAAGTAACAAGATTGATGAGACACTTAAATCTCTTCAGTCCAAATATGGAAGGCTACCACTGCACGCTGTAAATAAAACAGTGAACAAATGTTGTGTTGGCTGAAATTTGATAATACAAAAAGTATCCAGACGAAAATGGATGTAAAAGACGCTGTAAATAAAACAGTGAACAAATGTCGTGTTGGCTGAAATTTGATAATACAAAAAGTATCCAGACGAAAATGGATGTAAAAGACGCTGTAAATAAAACAGTGAACAAATGTCGTGTTGGCTGAAATTTGATAATACAAAAAGTATCCAGACGAAAATGGATGTAAAAGCTGACTTTAGTTCTGTTTCAATATCTCCTGCAAACATAAAACACACCATCATGATAATAAACAAGTGCACAAACAGCTTTTGAGTAAAACTTGTGTTGCCTGAGACACGCTCTTCAATGAGAAATGATTTTGCCTGATAAAAGTACACATACGTCTACACCTCTTGTGCTCTATCATCCCTTTTGACAAACACGTTTAAGCACGTGTTGATCGAAAGTGTTCATTCCTTTAGCACAGAGTAGAGGGTGACAAAGGAACACAAAATCCGAAACTGACAGTGAAACTAAAAATGTTTGGAGCCGTAACATAGAAATATATTGCTATTCTGATAGTCACGTTGGGAAATTTGGGGGTTGTGATTGGATAGTCTCACATAGCCTTTTTTGGATCATCCGTCCATGTTTGCACGGAAAATACTCAATATCCGTTGTGAACTCTGCACACTTTTTTTATTGCACCCGTTTTTGTACCACAACAAAAACATTCATTCCCTTGTCATTATATTAAATCTTTATAATTATGCTCATTAAAGGACCTCCACTGGTACACTTTTCGGATCAAAGATTTCTGTTTTAGGTGACCGCCGCCGAAGTAAGGATAACCTCAACATCGACCTGACAAAACCGTCAGGTACCAATCAAACAATCGACACAAATTCAGAATAGGCGCAACTTGGCAATATTTACATTCGAGAATAAAGCCAAATCAATTATCTATCAAGAACAGGTAAGCTATCTGGCGTATCTCGTGTGTTATGTAATTTCCACGGATGCAGGTGTGGAGCGCATGAGCAGTAGAAAACGAGGTTTTTGTGTCCATTTTGAGGGGTACCATGACAAAAAAGCGCTGTGTTTCAGCAATGACTGAATCAGAATGTATTGCTTCGAAACTTACAGGATCTTATTTTCACATACGAGACGTACTTCGGGTAACATTTTGTTACATATATTTGTTGAGATGATATGCAATTTTCCGGAAAGGCTTACATCCCAAAATCATGACTTTGCATGCATACAGACAAAAATGATTCTTACAAATACTGCCAACGTTTCATTTAAGTACAATCACTAGTTTACGTTTGCTAGTCCTACAAACAAGATCAATAATTATAGATCTGTCAGATGATTGCAGTGCTACAGCGATGCCCACACATCCTTGATAGCAGCATTTTTTGAGAAGCACTCAGCGCTAACAGCTGTGAATAGAAAACAGCCTGAACGTTCCACTTTATTCATGTGTTTACATGGCTAGTAAATGTCCGTCAGTAGTCATAATCAAATGAAACTTTGGCAGTTATTTTAACAGTCATATGTGATTTAAACACATTTTCCGAAAGATTGCATTACATCTGAGTACAATTAAGCCTGTAATGATGCAATGTTACCCAATGTACGTCTCGAATGTAGACTTGATATCCTGAAAGCTTTGAAGCAATCCATTCGGTCGTTGCTGAACTACAGCGCTTTTAGGCATGGTACCCCTCAACATCGACACAAGAACCTCTCGCAGCGATGAGAGACAGTTTGTTTGCTAGATTATATCACTTTAAGAGAGAGGTAAAAATCGAATGAGGCAGAGCAATCTCCTGAAAGTCGCTTGTTTATTTCAATGCTTGTTATTTTCCATAGGTACCAGGGAGGCACCCGATGTTCCCCCAGGTCTATATGTTCCCCAAGGTCTTTGTTCCCCCAGGTCTATGAATCAATGAGTCTTATATCGCGCATATTCCGTGGGTACAGTTCTAGGCGCTCTGCAGTGATATGATATGATATGTCATGTCATGTCATGTCATGTGGCAAATGAAATGTCTGTCCTGGACACACCCTCTCTCTCCCACACCCTCCCCAACTCCCCCCATCCCCTCTGTCTCTATCCCTCCCTCCAAACTCTCTCTCTCTCTCTCTCTCTCTCTCTCTCTCTCTCTCTCTCTCTCTCTCTCTCTCTCTCTCTCTCTCTCTCTCTCTGCGTGCATGCGTGCGTCTTTCCGTGCCCGTCGCACCTTATTTCGAAATCACGCTAGTTTTTATCTTATCTTGCTAAAGTTGTTTAATGCAGCTTTTCAGAGTCATGTCTAGACAAACTTTTACTGTCATTAAGAAAGTTATGTCAAATGTATAGAAAACAATAGTTTCATGCTGAACGTAAGCATACTCCGTGCAAGATATTCTTCAGTGACCTTTGCAAGCAATGCAAGGTGTTCAATGAGTATAACATTTTCAGTTTGTTTCAGTGAAATTAAAATAAACAGAGTGTTTTAAACTTACGATCTGTGCGTTCTTATAAAGTCTGTTGCATGTACTCCTACTTATGTATTTAATTCTCTCTCTCTCTCTCTCTCTCTCTCGTTATCTGTTTCTATGTGTCAGTGTCTGTCTCTTTTCTCTCCTCCTCCCTCCTTTTACTTGCAACAATATGCAAAGATAATTTTGTCCCAGACTTAGAGCGTAGAGATGGCCAAATCTCAGCAGAAATGACAGAAAGAAAAACTTGATACTGAGTCTGACTACCGACAAACCGAGGTGCCAAACTGCCGTCAGCCGGTTTTGATAACAATCAGATGTAAACAATTAAACACCCGCCACACTCACCATGCCCGGTACGGCCACCTTCTACACCTTTCCTCTCGGGACATGCATGATATGTAACATGACATGATTTATAGTATGGCATGTTTTGACACATGACATAAAGCATGACGTGACACATGACGTGACATATGACATGACATATGACACAACTTATAGCACGATATATAGCATGACATATGACACGACATATTGCTTGTCATGACATGACATGACATGCGACATGGCATATGCCATGACATATGGCATGATATGTAACATGACACGTGACAAGACACATGTGAAATGACATATGACATGACACATGACATGACCTGACATATTATATGGCATGACATGACACGACACATGGTATGGCTGGGGGAACATAGACATGGGGGAACATAGACCTGGGCCGGGGAACATAGACCTGGGCTGGGGGAATATAGACATGCTCCCGTACCAGACAATTGGTTCCACCTGACTCTCAGCTGTTCTCCCATGGCCATGTCGTACATATTCAGAGAACATACATCCCTTTGTTTCTCATGTCATAACACAAGGGGTGTCTAAACGACTCAGTCAGAAAGGAAGAAATACTGCCAAAAAACAAACCAACAATGACTACTACATGAAAACAAAGCAGTATGGCCGTACCGAAGTATGGTATGTAAAGTGAAATATGTCATCCGCGCTGCTGAAATTAATCACACACACACACACACACACACACACACACGCACGCACGCACGCACACACACACACACACACACACACACACACACACACACACACACACACACACGACTTTCGATGCATTGAGAGTGAGGAGCGGTACCTGTTCTTTTTTCGGCATACGTCACATCGACACCTTGGTGCAGGTTAAGGGCAGAATATACCTGCGCAGTTTTAGCGGCACAGACGACGCACTGCATATTATTGATGCTGCGATAGGGAATATGACGAATACTTGGCCTGTTTTCCTGTCACACAACATGTAGCGGGCTGGGATAATCTGCAGTGCGTCGTCTGTCCTGCTGAAGTTACATAAGTGATCAAGCGCCAGGCCTTAAGGGCAGATTATACCTGCGCACAGTCAACGGCACAGACGACGCACAGCATATTATTGATGCTGCGATAGGGATTATGACGAGTTCTTGGCCTGTTTTCTTTTCACGCAACGTGTAGTGGGCTAGGACAATCTGCAGTTCGTCGTCTGTGCCGCTGACTCTGCGCAGGTACGTATAATCTGCCCCTAATTGCAAATGCTCGTGCTCCTTTGAGTATTTTTGTGAGTTAACGTCTTCTTACAAAGATCGCACACAACCTCCTTTCTGCTGTTGCAAGAATGTTGGTTCATGGTTGTGCGACTGCTGTTGGATTTGTTACACCTTTCACAACGAAACGGCTTAATTCACTCCCGAGTGTTGGTTAATGTGTGATTTGATACTTGCGTAGAAGAAATGCTTCTGGCACAAGGGGCATACAAAAGGCGCAGCTTTTTCACGACAATGCTTTATTCAACAATGCATCAAAATCTCTTCTCATGAAACCACAACGAAGGAAATTTAATTCTCGCCACAGAAAAGATTGCGTGACAGTTAACTCACCTTCACACGGTCAACCTGACTGGCTTCCCCCTTCTCATCCCTACCCTCCACCCCCCTCCCCCTCCGCCCCGCCCCCCCCTTCCCTGTCAAGGTGTCGTCTTCCCGCTGCTTTTATGAGGCAAAGGGAAAACCAGGAGTTCTCAAAAGTGTTTACCTTACGTGATTGCTATATCGTCTCGCACACTTCCTTAACTTTGAATACCGCCCCCCACCCCCTCACCAAGGCATCACGCCCTGAGTCGTAGTACACCTAGTTCCATCCCCAGCATGCGGTATACTCCTTTCTATCCCCCGCATGCAGTAGCAAATTTGTGACATCGCCAAAAAAGTGAAGGTATGCTTGAGACAGATCAAATTATCGTTATAGGTATTCAAAAGCAGAATTGTCCTAGCTAGCTATATGTACATTATGGTGTGTGTGGGCTCTGTGCAATAGACACACACACACACACACACACACACACACACACACACACACACACACACACACACACACACACACACACACACACACACACACGCACACACACACACACACTGACACACACACACACACACACACGCACACACACTGACCAACTGACCTTGAACGAATGACCTTTCGTTGATTTCAAGTCCAGAAAACGGCAGTGACGCAGCATAAATGTACATCAGCTGACTTAGTGCGGGTCAGTACAACACACACGCGTATTTCCAGAATATCATCATACGCAACGTTCAGTAAATCACACTTGGTACACAGGTTGTTCCCCCAGCAGTGTAACAGACAATGGCGGATTTCATATAGACGCTGCTCGACAAAACTTCAGTATAAAAAGGCCTTGAAATAACGGCCAACTCATTTGAAACTTAAGGAGGGCAGCAAACTGAAATAACCAGAGCGTATATTCATATGCACACGGTCTAATTTTTGCGCAAAATGCGTTCATACCGCTGCGTACTGCGTTCATCATTCTCTTCTCTCGTTTTCGTATCCGCGAACTTTTATTTAAGTTCTCTCGCCTGTTCTGTGCCTTGAGCTTACTCAGTGTATTCACTGTATCTGCCTGTTCTGTGCCTCTGATGCACTCACTGCTTTTAACATATTCACGATTCAGTGCATTCGCTTTCTTTTCTGTGCCTCGGGTGCATTCGGGTGCATTCGGGTGCATTCGGGTGCATTCGCTGCACACAGCATTTAGATTCTGCTGTGTCAAAGGATGATACAAGCACACGTCATACCACGCAAAACACAGGGTTTGCTCCTTCTTCTTCTTCTTCTTCTTCTTCTTCTTCTTCTTCTTCTTCTTCTTCTTCTTCTTCTTCTTCTTCTTCTTCTTCTTCTTCTTCTTCTTCTTCTTCTTCTGCCACTCCCAAGTACACTCGTGTTTTTTTTTTAATTTTTTAAAATTTTTTTGCACGAGTGGGTTTTTACGTGTATGACCGTAATTTACCCCGGCATTTATAGGCAGCCGTACGCCGGTATTGGGAAAAGTCACACAGGGTTATGACTTTAGGGCGTTCTCACGCTAAGTCACCGGAAAAGGTTATATTGGTTATATTTTCATTTGTCCAAAGCATCAGTGTTCATTATATCCACACAAAAACACTCAAATTAATAACACATTTACTCATGCATGTGTATTCAGCATTGTTTTCACTACGTTACATATATGACGCTTTATATTTGTGTATAATATGTAATGTGTAAATATTCACATGTTGTTGTTTTTCTCTACCTTTTTTTCTACGTTAATATCCGTGTAAATATGTGATTAGATTAGTCCCCTCTCTGGGCGAGGGCTGGTTGAAAAAAAGCTCGTTGTATTGCTTACGCCACAACCCTCGAAAAATAAAATTTGATTTGATTTGATTTGATTTGACTTGAAAAGAACTGTGCCCTAACTGTTTAGCTTGAGCCGCTATTCGAGTAATGTGGGGTTTCGGTGATCAAACGTAAAAAATAAATCGAATTGAAAAATCTGAGCAGACTACAAACGGACCACTGTGTATGTGTAACTCTGACACAAGCCAATCCCGGAAATTAATTCATTTGTAAATCACTGTCTGGTCAGTTTACTTCAAGTAGTACCCCCTCCGACCACTTATAACTGCTCCCGCATTGTCTGTCTGTCTGTCTGTCTGTCTGTCTGTCTGTCTGTCTGTCTGTCTGTCTGTCTGCCCCCCCCCCCACACACACACTTATTATTATTGGCGTGCAATTAATGACATTTTAAATAAATCTAAGAAAGAATCACGTAAATATGCATTCACAACTTCACCTGACGAATTTAACAACCACTTGTTATCCCTTGCAGACAAAATGAAACAGCAAAAACAACCAAATGAGTATTCTGGTTGTAATGATCTTTTCAGCTAAGGTTGTGATGCAAAATTGATTCGTTTTCAATTCCACCCATTGCTGTTCAGGAGGTAGGACGATTGATACAATATTTAGAGAATACAAAAGCATTGAGACCTAATGAGATTCCACCATACTTAATAAAGTTGTCTCTGGCCTATATTGTGGAACCCCTCACCTATGTATACAACCTGTGTATTAATCAAAACACTTATCCTGGTATTTAAAAAAAAGCTAAAGTTATTCCGCTCCCAAAAATAAAAGACACCGCTGACCCTTATAATTTTTGACCCATTTCTCTGCTTCAAATTGTATCCAAACCACTGGAAAAACATATTCATAAACACCTGTTACGGTATGTTGAGGAACGAACTCTGTTCCACCCGTTTCAATCTGGATTCCAACCTAACCGCTCATGCCATACAGCTCTTTCTTCATTATGTAATACTTGGCTATTTGCTATCAATCGAAATGAATTGAATGGTGCTGTGTGTCTGGACTTTAAGAAGGCATTTGACCTTGCAGACCAAACTGTCTTATTACAAAAGCTAGATATATACGACACGTATGTCAGAAATAAGTCTGTTTGCTCTTTTTTTGAATCATATCTTTTTGATAGAACACAATATGTGTCCCTAAATGGTAAGACATCCTCGAAAGGTACTGTAAGATGTGGAGTTCCTCAAGGATCAATACTCGGTCCTCTTCTGTTTTGTATATATATAAATGATTTGCCGCTTCATATTTCAAGTGATACAGTAAGATGTGATTTTTTTGCTGATGATTCATCACTGCACTCGCAAGGTAAATCAATTGATGTAATTGAATCATCACTCCAAACAAGTCTCAGTGAAGTATACAATTGGTGCTAGGCAAATTCAATGATTATTCATCCTTCAAAAACTAAGAGCATGGTAATAACAACAAGGCAGAAACATCAGAGGCAACCTCATAATTTAAAACTTTCTCTTAATTTGAATCCAATTGAACACGTTAAAGAGCATCGTGTATTGGGGGTGATCATCGACCAAGAGCTTAAATGGCAAACGCATTTGAACAATATATGTACAAAAGTGTCCAGAAATTTATATTTATTGTCCAAATTAAAACATTACACTGACGTTAAAACATTAACCATGTTTCATCATGCCCACATAATGCCACACATTAATTATGTTTCGTCTCTTTGGGATGGCTGCAGTTATGTCCACATCAGTAAACTTAATTCTCTTCATTGTCGTGTGGCAAAAAACCTCATGAAAAATAAACCCTTACCAACAGAACACAAGTTAAAAGCCCTGAATATGCTCCATTACATAAGCAATTGTTGTGCAATAAAGCTATTACAATGTATACGGTGTTTCATGGGCATGTTCCTGAGTATATGCAAACATTATTTCACAGAGCTACCAGTCGGTATGGGTCTCTTAATTTTATTCCACCTATCGCGGGGTCGAATTGGTGACCTACTCTTTAAAGATGTTTATTAAAGATGTCCATAATTACTTTTACTCGCTTGGCTTTATGAGTTTTGAGAGGACAGACAGATCTTTATAATGGAGACAAAGAACAAGGTACGAACAATCTTAAGAATGCAAACGAAACCAAGAGCAACAATTTCTTCTTTTTATTTAGGGTACAACTTGACACAAAAGGGGAAACAACGTGCGAACTTGCTTACCTGATGCAGACTGTTCTGTTGGCACTGTACTTCAACTGTCGTATCCTAGCTATCACTTGTCTCTATGCTAACTTATTCTAAGTAATAACTTGTATTTCTTTTCTGCTGGTCGACACGCCTATACTCTATTTCCCTAGCTCTATTTTCTCTGGTCTGGTCTCCAGCTCCGTCCTCTAAGAATTCTCTGCTGTCAGTCTTTTCTCTTCCCTATCTCACTAGATTAAGTAAGCTTGGGGCGAGTGCCGTCTTCCCATTTTTGGAGACTGACGTCACAGGGTCCAGCATCGTGGCACCTATCGCCAGGTATCATACGGCTATAGCGTATTAGGAAATGCCCTACTATACACACGCGGCTGTGCACTAATTACTGACCGCTACTTATTGCTTACCCTGCGAAATAACGCTTACTCAGCTACGATTGTACTACGCGATGGCCAAGAGAATTTGTCTGCGTCAGGTTTGCCTTCAACGTACACACATTTACACACTTAAAACAATAATAATACATTATAATAATTGTCACAAAGATGTGAGTAGGATATTTGAGCTGTGAAACACGTCGTTATTTTAACTTCCCTAAAGATTGAATTGCGATGCCTAGGGGACAGGAGAAGCGTTATCACGGGTTCCGTGTGTTGCACGAGGAAATAGCTTTAGCTTGACATGAGTTGTGTTTATAAGTTTGAGAAATATAGCTGGCTATGAACTGGGAACATTACAGCGCCTATGATTTTCAACCAGGAAGGTTGTAAGCGTGTGTCGGTCTTGTTCAGGGAACTAGCACTCTTTCAAGAGACGGGTCTCTTAAGGTAAATGATTTACTATGTTGTATATTATTGAAGCTTGAATACATAGCTGGAATGTAAATGTTAGTGTACTAAATTCTAGTGTGAAGTTTTAAGAGGATTTTTGTTGAGATTGTATCACGGTTTTTGTTGGGTAGTTTCTTGAACATAAATGTTGTTGCGCATTTATGTTATGTTTAAGACAGTGATGCTATGTATGGTAGTGTCATTAATGGATTAAGTGATTCATGAATTAAGTATAGTTTGGATATTGACTGTGGACGGAATGTGAATGTAGAATGAACGAGAGAGATGATACATGACTGTTTAGAAAGAGGAGATGGTTTAAGAGAATGTTGTATTAAGACTTGGGTTAATTCTTTAGGAGTTTCCATGAGGAGTTTCCATGGTGTGTACGAGGGGAGGACCTCACACGGGAGAGCGCAGAACGATGGTGGCGAAAGAGACCACATCGGCGCAGATGGCTGGACGGAGGAGTCTCCATCGTTACCGGTCGTAGAGACGACAGTTCTTTTCGCTAATGGCGAAAGTGTTTCTCGGGGAGAAACGTGAAAGGTGCATGTTGGCATCTATAAGGAGAGTTTAATAATAATAATAATGCAAACTTTTATAGCGCTATTCTAGAAAAATGTCTACTCTTAGCGCTTTACAATACATACATCGACCAAGCATACTATACACGCACAGGCAAGAAACCGACCAAACATAACCAACAAACTATGCATGCACAGGCAAAGAAAACGACCAAACATACAATACACGCACAGGCAAAGATAAGGACCAAACATAAGCAAACATACTATGACCAAACATAACCAACATACTATACGCGCGCAGACAAAGAGAACAATCAGCACATGTAATAATTACTGACAACTAATAATGCAGGCATACAGTGACAGTCCAATACACAGCCTAAGCACAAGAACCACAGTAGGCTTCTATATAAAAACGTGTCAACAGTACTATTCTGGGAAATCATCATCTACATGGATTCAGCTGCACAAGGATGTGTACTTGACGACATGCAGTGAGACGTGATACGAACTCGTGAGTGTCTGTCAGCACCTTATCTTGTGCATATTGGGATAGTGTCTGTATATCATTCAATTACACGTATTGAGTGATTGCAATAAGATTGTGTGAACTGTGTGTTCGAAAGGTTGATTGGTATTGATGTTTTTTGAGGTGAAGAATTGTGCTGTAATTTGTGAGGAATTAATAAGTCGGTATCCTCCCAAATTCTGTGTTTGAAGTGTGTAGTGCGAAGAGTGAAGTCAGTTTAATTAGATAAGGCAGAACACGAATACATAACTCCTTTATTCGCACCATAATCCACTTCATGACAGTGGTGACCCCGACATAGTCATAAGAATTTTGTTTCTTTCTAAATAAGAAAATTTGTTGTTGTTGTTGTAGTTAAAAAGTAGTTGCTTCCCTTTCATTTGAGCAAAATTGAGAAAAGTGGTTGATAATGATAATTTGCGTATTGTAGTGAGTGTTTATGTGTATGTCATTGGAACCCCCTCTCCAGCTTTAGGGGTCTACGTAATTGTATAGTTTCTTACGTAGAGAGGGCCTTAGTTTCTGTTTGCTTCCTTTTCTGTGTATTTATTAACTATCTTTCTATCTAAATTCTAGCTCCCTTTCCTTTTAGTTTTTTTTAAACTATCTTTCTTAGATTCTATCTTGGATTGATTGTTGTGTATGATTGTTGTCGTTGAGGTGCAGGCTTATTTTAAATAAAATAGGATAGGGTGTGCCATTTTTTGTTATTATAAATTCTGAAATTTTGTAATTTTTTGTGGACTTTGATATTTTGTTGTTGTTGAGTTGTGTACTCTGGCTTGAAAAGTTTTTTGGTCGTTGTTATTGTTGTTCCTGTTTGTAGTTGGATAAGTGATAAGGTGATTATTTTCCCTATACTAAGGTTTGATATTTAGTTGTTTGTTTGGGGAACGTTTTTTTTTTGGTTAAATTTATTTTTTTTGGTTAATAGTAATTTTATTTGAAGTGATACTTGGTACAAATTTGTACTTGGAATTTTTGTGTGTGTGAACAATTAATTTTTTTTTTCCTTTGGCGATTGATTTTCCTTTAAGGATCTGACGCTGGTTAGTGGTGTTTTGATTATTGAATTGAAGTGTGTTTTTTGGGTTTGACAAAATTTCTAGTTACATTTTTTGTTGTTGATGTTCTAAATTTTATATTAATTTTGACATTGATTGAAGTGTTGAAGCTGCTCTTTGATTGTTTAAACTGATATTTTCTAAACTATAATGTTTTTTTGGACTACATTAATAAGTTTATTGTTTTATTTTTTTTTAGACTGGTTGTGTAAATAGTTAAGTAGTAAACAATTTGAGGATTGTTTTTAAAAAGGCACAACATTTCTGTTAGTTTAGTATTTTATTATATTCTTGTGTGTGTCTACTATTGCGAGAAACTGATGTATGAAACTAAATTTTTGATACTTAAAACAATTTTGTGGATTTGTGTTACTTGAACCATTGTATTACTTTGAGATTACTTTGATATTGTGACATTGTAAAGATGGCTGAGAATATTGATACTGGTGGTGACACATGTGCTCATTTTTTTGGCATTGGGAGAGAAGCATGGCTTTAAAGGCAGAGGCTTTGCTTAAGTTTGCTCAGGATCATATGGATAGAGAAGAGAGAAGTCAGGAAAGGGAGGCAAAGAAGGTACAAGCTGAGGCTGAGGCAAAGAAACAGGAAACAGAAGTAAAGAAGATAGAAGCTGAGGCCGAAGCAAAGAAACAGGAAAACAGAAGTAAAGAAGATAGAAGCTGAGGCTGAGACAAAAAGATTAGAAGTGGAGGCTGAGACAAAAAGGTTAGAAATTGAGGCAAACAGAGATGCAAAGAGGATAGACGCAGATAATGAGGCAAGGAAAATTGATTTGGAGTTTAAGAAAGTAGAAGCGCAGCAAAGTACAGGGGGAAATGCAGGTGGGAAATCGGGTCCCAGCATCAGGCCCCAGTACCCAAAACTCCCCATGTTCAAAGAGGATCAAGATGATATTGACAGTTTTTTGTACAGATTTGAAACGCATTCAAAGGCGAACAAATGGAGTGATTCAGAGTGGGCTACATACTTATCAGCTTATCTGGAAGGTGGAGCTTTGTCATTGTTTCATTTATTGTTTTCGACGGGTACTTTGTCTTACGAAGACTTGAAGAAAGAGTTGTTGAAGAAGTTTCAGTGCACTCGAGATGGATTTCGTGAGAAATTTCGCAGTACGAAGCCAGATGCAGATGAAAGTTTTGGCACATACGTAACAAAGATGAAGCATCTTTTCAACCGTTGGTTGAGGTTATCTGATATAGAAAACTCATATGATGCATTGTTTGATTTTGTGTTATGTGAGCAAATTCTCAACAGTGTATGCACTGACTTGGCAGTCTTTTTGAGAGAACGTGATTGTACAAATTCAAAAGACATGATCGCCAGCGCAGAAACGTAGAAATCAGCCCATCAGAATAAATGTTTGGCCAGAAAGGGTCAAGTAAATCCTCTGGGGACTGGAAATGTAGCGTTCAATCAGAATCGTGGAGCAGGGCAGTCGTACAATCGTGGTCAGAGTGATAGTGGCCGAAGACAAGTTGGTATGAGAGGAAATACCAGGTTTCAAGGCAGAGGAGAGGATCGTAGGCCGGGCAGAGGATGGCATCAAGGAAGTACTAGAGGTACAGGTACTGATCAGCAGAATCAGGGCACATGTTACAGATGTGGACGGCTGGGCCATTACCCTAGAGACTGTTTTGCAAGGGTAGCAAATTCCGCAAAGTCGGTAACGGATTGTCAGGACGCTGGGGTGTTGGTAAGCTTGGCAGCAGTCGGGTCGTTGCCATTAGTGGAAGGGTTCGTTAATGGGAAGCAAGTTTCAGTACTGAGAGACACAGGAGCTAATGTAGCTGGGGTAAGGAAGACGTTGGTCTTACCAAACCAGTACATACAGGGAGAAGTCCAAAAGGTGAAGGGTTTTGGTGGACAGATTGATGTGTATCCCTTGGCGGAAGTGGTAGTCGATAACCCATACTTTCAAGGAAAGTTGAAGTGTTGTGTACTAACAGATCCAGTCGCTGACCTAGTGATAGGTAATCTTCAGGGTGTGGTACCCAGAGTGGATTTATTCCTAGGGAATACGCAGGGTGTTGGATTGTGTGCAGATGTAAGTCACAAGAAAAAAACTGAAGAGGTGGTACTTGAGAAGGTTGCGTGTGCTACGACCAGGGCACAAGCCAAAAAGAAACTGGAGGATCCAGTGACATTGAAAAATGTTAGTACTCCTAATTTGTCAGTTGATGTGGAGGATCTGATAAGTTTGCAGAGAGAAGATGAGACATTGAATATCAACCCGTGATACCACCTATCCCTCGCATTGACCTCTACAAATAAAGTTTTTCATTTTTTGGAACTTCAGTCTGAAATTCTTTTCCCCAGTGTCTGAAATCTTTAAAAATCCATCAAATGTTTGATACAGCGGTTCATACGCATTTAAGTGAAACTTGAATTGATTTGAATGATGTTTATGATTGATACTATAACTTTGCTTATTGTTCGGCGCTTTTTTTTTCACACTCTCCATTTGTTTTCTTTTTTTCGTACTATTATTATATTTTCTGTGCCATTATTATTTAAATTATGTATATGTAATAATATTTTTATTATGCATGAGTATAATTAATTTCCTTGATTATAAATGTATTGATGTCATTTCTATGCACCTTTTTACAACTTGTTACAATTTTGTTGTCTCTTCTCTCATCTCTCTCTCTATATATATATACCTATCTATATAGGGGCGCGCGCGCGCGCGCGCGTGTGTGTGTGTGTGTATGTGTGTGTGTGTGTGTGTGTGTCTGTGTCTGTGTGTGTGTGTGTGTGTGTCTGTACCTGTGTCTATGTGTACGTGTTTGCTTTTGGAGATGTGCCCGCTTGCGTGCATGCGTTCATGCCTGGACTCGGGTATTAGTTCTCCTCTGTTAACCTTTTATCAGAATCTACATTAAAGCCTCTTTTAATTGATACTTTTTCCACACGACATTTGAAATGTGTTGTAAAGTGACTACTCAGTAAGTCAGTGTGACAGTGATTCTACTCGGGAGGTTGCAGCGTGCATCCACGAGTGCAAGTCTTTTCCTTCTGCAATTTCCTCCATCGAACAAGAAAATGAAAGCATATGGGGGAACATTGATTAATACCAAGGTGTTGAATAAAAAGATAATGCTTATTTTGTTTTTCTTAAATTGTATCTCTGATATTTATAGCGGAATAAACGATACTATAATACGAGATAATTAAAAGTATGGAGTATATCTTTCTATTCTCACAGATCGATCTTAACATTGTCAACATCAGTGACTGTAGAACTAGCTTAAGTTTACATCAGTGACTGTAGAACTAGCTTAAGTTTACATCAGTGACTGTAGAACTAGCTTAAGTTTACATCAGTGACTGTAGAACTAGCTTAAGTTTACATCAGTGACTGTAGAACTAGCTTAAGTTTACATCAGTGACTGTAGAACTAGCTTAAGTTTACATCAGTGACTGTAGAACTAGCTTAAGTTTACAGGCACATTCCTTCACATGAAAACAGTTCGGCTCGCAGTCTCAGATCTGGCCTGGTTTTTACTCGAGGTAAGACCATATCCCTCCACTTGGTCACATACCAAACATACACTGCCGGCGTGCTCTCTGTGCACAGTCAAATACTTTGTCGAATAAAAACTAGTTTACTTTTATTTTGAGCACATTTTAAGAGTAAACATGACTTATCTAAACTTTGATCACTCACACACACACACACACACACACACACACACACACACACACACATACACACGCACACGAGCGCGCACATAAAACCCACACACTCACACACGCATATATACACACACGCTCACACACACACATACACACACACACACTCACACACACACACTCACACAAACACTATTGCAACCGTTATCGTACCCCAACTGTGTGTGTCTGTGTGTGTGTGCGTGTGTGCGTGTGTGTGTGTGTGTGTGAGCGTGTGTGTATATGCGTGTGTGTGTGTGCCCTTGCGTGTGTGTGTGTGTGCCTCTCTCTCTCTCTCTCTCTCTCTCTCTCTCTCTCTCTCTCTCTCTCTCATACGCATTCAACACGATAGAGACAAAACGAGAGAGATATCTTTATTATTTACGTGCGTAAGCTTTGAATACAATATCTTTTCATAAACAGGACACACCGGCATTTTTATGAAGTTGCATCTGACGAAGTAATAATTTGAAAACAAACGATAATTCAACGAATACTCACATTCTCAGTGTTATTTTAGGAGAGGCGTTTCACCTTTTTCGAGTTTATAACAGAGTAATTTCATGAGTACAATTGGTTTTTGTTCTTAGTTCAATAGAAGCAAAAGATTAAGAACAAAAAGACTGTCAAAACAAACACCTTCTCAAAGTACTTTCGTTGCACATTCTGTACAAAAAACACCAAAACAAACAAAGAGAATTTAAAAACTGATTCTAGAAACAATTATTTATTTTGAAGCACTATCAACCTAAAGTGCCCAAACTCCTTAATTACAACACAAACAAAGGAAAATCGTATCACCTGAAACACACTCGGACGTGCCTTTTTGATTTTGTGAAAAACAAGACGAAAAAGTCAAATCGCAAGAAATCATGCAGCATAGCTTAAAATACTTTCCTGTCCGAGTTATCAATCACATATATCTGTCCTGTGTTTTACATGGGATAGGAGCATCCCTCCACTCCAACTCATCTCCCCCCACCTCAAAAAAATAGTTAATAAGTACAATAAATATAAATGATTGGTTGAGGAAGGAAGGGTTCTCTTCGCGAATCTCTCTCACATGAGTTGAATTTTTCAATGGGGACAGAAAATAACTCTTCTTTTCACAGGTAATCTTTTGATCGAACCCCGTCTCCTCTTCACAGTGCTTATCGTACAGAATTGCAGAAGCTTAAACGTTATAGCAAATCACACAAGAATAGTGCAAAAGCCACACAGCAATAACACTTGATTGATTTCTGCTTCTTGTTAGCTTTTTATCTATATAAGAATCAGAATAATTATACTGAAACAGTAATGGTATTTGGGGCAAAAGGACTGACAGCTATGGTAAAACAAGGGAGGTAAATAATACCCATTTGCTAACAAAGTAATTGTAAGTATGACTTGTCTCACATTAACCACCTCCAAAAGTATTTTAGCGTGTTTAAAAAAAAAGAAAAAAAAGTGGGGGCAAACCCGGGAACATGCCCCTAATGGTTTTACCGTGAGGGCGTTAAACATAACTTATCATCAAGAAAGCAAGAAAGAAAAAGAAAAAAAGAAACTTAAGATAAAATAAGATGAAATTAAACGAAGAAATTAGGATATCAGGAGTAAAGGGATGATTTATGATAGAGAACAATGATAATAACAAGAATGCAACGAACTAGAAACAAGCCTGTGCTAACACATTGCACTCGTGAACAGCAAATGAATCGAAGTTTATTTCAACCACACTTTAATTCTTTTAAAAAATAAATCACTAAAAATGATTACTAACAAAGCGTAATTTTCCATTGAAATAAAACTATCGATCACAATACACTTTATTACTGAATACACGCCCATGCTCTATGTACAGAGGGTTTGGACATTATAAATAGGGCACTCTTAATCCCTAAACCCCCCCCTCCCCTCCCAACCACCCCCCCCCCCCCAAAAAAACAAAACAAAAAAACCCCGTAACTAATGAAAAACAACAAAACGTCATGCGTTTTCTTTCCATACATTAATAAAAACTGTTTTAATCTACTTAACACAGATTAAGAAATGTCAGTCTGTTTGGCAAAGCAAACAAGAAAAGCACAACCAAGAATTACACATTTGGTCTATATGTTATCAACAATATAATTTAGTGTCTATGTCCCAATAATAACAAAAGCATGTCTTTTTGCCCCACGTTATAACAAAGTAAAGAAGAGCAAGCAAATTTAGAGAATCTATGACTAATAAGAAAGAAACCACAACCAAAACTTACATACATGTATCTTTCCATATATTATCAACAAAGAAAAGAGCGACATATTTCATGTTGTCTTCAACCGAATAAGAGAGAAAGCATAACCAAAATCTCTAGGTTTCTTTTGATAAGGTACTGATTAACGTCAGAGAGACTAAGACGTGAATTTGTACATGTCTTCCCTAAGAATAGCGAATCACAACCAACAGTCTGATGTTCATACACGAATAATCAGGGCTCCCCAAAGTGCGCGTCCCTGAGGGGGTCCCGGGACGCACTTAACCTATAAAGAGCGGGTCCCGGGAGTCATTAAATCTCCGCTATTGTGCGTACCGTACTCTTTTCAAACTGTAGTCGTCAGTCAATTATAGTGCAAGCAAAAATGCCAATTTCACGCCGGAACGATACAGAAAAGTGTGTGTGGGATCCATTTAACAAGGTAAAGTTGAAGTGTCCTCTTCGAATTTTTGTATGAAAAAAGACACTTTATATCACACTATTTGTGATAACAATGCGGTACATGTACACAGGGGGTTTGGGGACCCGGGACTCTTGGGGCCCTCTAAAACTCCGCGTAGGGGATCCATGGACCCTCTTAATATTAAAAGTGGGGGTCCCGGGACCCTCCAGGACGATACAACGAATAGCGATCACTTTCAGATTATCTAGGACCAAAAATAAAGACAAAGGAGGAACAACCATAAGTCATATAACTGTTGCGATAAGACAATACTCGTTGGCAAAATGCATTGCCTGTCTCAGGGGCGAGGGGCACACGTTTTGAACCATTAAAAAAAAAAAAGGAAAAAAGCAACTTTTACATAGCGCTTTAGAGGAAAAGTTGTTGAGGACGCTTACTACCATATTCTCTAAAAATTACTTGTTTCCAACCTTCGGGGTTTGAGCCCTGTACGCGTACATATTCTCAAATCAATAGAAAATGGTAATTTTATTCCAAAAAAAGCCCGCACTAAACGTCATATTCGAACAAGTTATTTTAAACTCCCGCGTCCTTCTTAAAACTGTTTTGTTCATTGGGCAGATCCTGACCGTGGAATGAGGTAAAACAAAGAATATGTGTGAGAAGCGTGCACACGCGTCTCACCTTACTACCTGGAGAGGTCAGTGTAGTATATCAGTGAGGCTTCTCAAGCGTTAAAATGTATCCATTTTTGATGGTATCACTCAAACATTCACCAGGGTAGAGCAAAATGACTTAAAATAGCACTTAATCCTTTTAAGACAAGGAAGTAGTTAATCGTCCTCGACAACTTTAGTCCGAAAGCAATTCGCAAACGATACTTAATACTTAATAAACAAAACAAAAAAAGACTTTTTTTCTTCTTGGACGAGGATGTTTTGGGGACAAAGTAGAAAGTAGGTATAAAAGTTGCATACAAGATGCACAGACTCACATTAAGACTATGTGTTCAAAATCAAAGAAACTCAAGATATTACAACGTGCTTTGTGAATACATTATGACATTCTTTTTTGAATAACCAAAACATTTGCCGCATTAGCTTTTCCTGGTGTTGTGTTGCTTGTTTGTTTGTGTGTGTGTGTGTTTGTGTGTGTGTGTGTGTGTGTGTGTGTGTGTGTGTGTGTGTGTGTGTGTGTGTGTGTGTGTGTGTGCGTGTGTGTGTGTGTGTGTGTTTGCATGCATTTTGT
>NC_090257.1:19563779-19566279 GCF_037325665.1 Littorina saxatilis
AGTGCTTCTCAACTGAAGATTCGAGGATAATATTCAAGCGTTTTGTGTAGACAAGCCGACTTTCTGGTCACAGCGAGGGCTCTTTTTGAAAGTCAGAAGAAAAAACCTGTGTTCCCTACTTATTGTTATATTACTTTTTAATCATAATTATAGCAATGGAGTGATTTTCAATCGACTAATAAACCGCTAGGTGGTAATCGTAGATAACTCTGCAATTATAAGGAGTAGGTACCGCATTTCTTGCGAAAATGAGATTTTAGCGTGTTAGAAACACATTAGGCTCAGGCTAAATGCGAAAATAAATAATACACAATTTCTTAATGAGCTTCGGTAAACCACATAGACTAAACAATATAGGGCTCCATTACTTCCTCACAGGCTGCTAGAGCCTGTGCTTAACTGGGCGAAGTCGACTGCTTCGCGAAGCTGGCCGCACGAAGCTTTAGATCTGAGTTTACGGTAAAAAGACTCTGCGAAGTTGACTTGGGGCTGAATTAGAGACCGCCTTAAACCTATTAAGACTATTTCAGTGGTGATGCTTGGGGGAAAACCAACAACTTTGAAACCGTGCTGCCTCCGTTTCGAGGACACAGCGTCCGCGCTAACTCTATCAGCCTTACATGATACGACAATAGCGATGGTCTTCATTCGGCTTCAGTAAAATGAGGACGACACCAACTGACTTGCTGACTGACTATTTCTGTTTAACGTCCTCACAGGCTATTCTATCTATTATGGACATGATTGGTGATTCAATAATACCGGTACCCCCTATATTCTGCGCGGTTTGAAAGGTCGCGTCTGCAGGGCCTAAGAATGGTTCATTCTGCCTGTGCATTGTCTACGAGACCAAAGAATTCTATGGGTATATTTGTTTCCAATTCCACTGCTCGTAACTGAATAAAGAGAATGATGCATCGTGAACAGCCGCCCGCTCGTTCACATTTGAACCATTCAGGCAAGTCTTAGACTGGAAGAATCACAGTGTTAGTAACAGAGGTACATTTCGTCATGAACAGCGACGTCTCAAAGGGTTTCAAAATGGAGTCGTGCTATCATTTCCGGTTTGGATCCAATGTGATAGCGCTCTGTTCCAGTCATTTCCGGTGTTGGTACCAAATACGAATGGCGTCTTTGAAACTATTGTACATTTGATGAAGAGAGCTGATATGGCATGTACTCCTTTGTCTGTTTAGGGTTCTTGTGGTGAATTCCCGACCTTATTAGTGTAATCAGATTCCGCCTACACAGAATGTTAATTGCTTCCTGGTTTCATATTTTTCCTGTTTTTCTTCCCTTCTTTTTTCGTCTTTCCTCATTACCTTCTTCTTTTCCTTGCCTTTAATCTTCTGTTGGTATTAACATTTTCAAGTTAACTTTGCTAAATTTGTTCGCCATCGTCTTTATTTCTGTTATGTTATACTCAGAATCCACTAATATTAGCATAATTATGCTTGAGTACGGATCCTAAATGTCAAATATTGTCATATGTGAGGATATCAAAATTGAATACTGTTTTGTTTAATGCTACAAGTAAGAATTTAAGAAAACATCTGCAAACGAATAAAAACAACCTTCCAAAGGTTGGGTAATGGAGTATTCTGTCTGTTATCTAGCTGCAGCTAAACACCCAGCTTATGCTATGAATATAAAGAGTTATTTCTAATATGCTGACCGTTAGCAAATGATAACAGACAAGTCAAGAAAATCAATATCATTAACCGGCAGCATTTTCAGTACTTTTGTTTATACCGTTTTTAGTACTTTAAATGGGGAAGTGTATTCTCTGAAAACAATGAAAAGTGTCATTCCTTAGAAGAAGTCCGCCGTCTTGTTTATTTTCGCGTAATAAACGCAAAAAAGGTCTCTGTGTGTCCGCTATAACTTTTAGAGGCTCAACTTAAATCATCCCTGGTTGGTCAGATTAGTCACAGAATGCACTAAAAAGGTATAACGATACCATATATTTTCTCACACATATTCACATAGTTAATAATGCTGGATATCCATGTTGTGTCAATAACTGGGACAGAAACAGATTCAGTATCTAAGTCCAACAAAGAAAAAAAGAAAAAAAAAAGAAAAGAAAAGGATGTATGAGAGATGAGTTCAGAATTGAAAGGATGGGGGTGGTTTATCAAAAAACATCTGAAAAAAACATTGATCAGGTAACTTTTAAAACCAGCTTCCGGCTAGTAGTAGTGAGAGAGTGAGAGAGTGAGAGAGAGAGAGAGAGAGAGAGAGAGAGAGAGAGAGAGAGAGAGAGAGAGAGAGAGAGAGAGAGAGGGGGGGAGAGAGAGAGAGAGAGAGAGAGAGAGAGAGAGAGAGAGAGAGAGAGAGAGAGAGAGAGAGAGAGAGAGAGAGGGATTTGTGTGTCTATTTTTGTATGTGCGTACGTGTGTATGCGTGTTTGTTTGTGCGTTTGTGCGTGTTGGTATTAATGCTTATCTAATAGATACAAGAATCGATGTATTAGCAAAACCTTGCTCGCGTCCAGCAG
>NC_090257.1:19568779-19578779 GCF_037325665.1 Littorina saxatilis
AGGGGGGCCTGTTTTTTATGTCCTTCTTTTCTTAGTTTTCTTTTATTGTTATACATGTCTGCGGTTTATTTGTGTTTTTCGTAACTTTTGTTTACACGTTATTTGTTAGCCCCTTTTTACTCTGCATGCCCGCGTTTTACGACTTGCAATGGTATTGACTTGTAGTTTGAAAGATTAAATTCACAGCCACACACATTCACATACAGACAGACAGACACAGAAACACGTACATGCAGACAGACAGCCAGACAGCCAAACGGACGGACGGACGGACACACAGACAGACAGACAGACAGACAGGTAGGCAGACACACAGACACAGACGTCCCCCTATATATGCAGACACCCACACCCACACACACGCACACAAACATATACACTAAGATAGAGAGAGAGCGAGAGAGAGAGAGAGAGAGAGAGAGAGAGAGAGAGAGAGAGAGAGAGAGAGAGAGAGAGAGACAGACAGACAGACAGACAGACAAACAGACTGACATACAGACAGAGAGACAGAAGAGAGACAGACAGACAGACCTCTTGAACACAGACAGACCAGAAAGACAGACAGACAGACTGTCCGTCATTGATAAGCTGTTCTCTTGCCATTCGCCATGCTTTGTACAAAAAGACTTTCTTGCGCAGTACTTCATCCGTCTTGCAAATCAATTTTGGCGGTTCTCCACTTTTTATCATACTGAATATTCACCAATACTATGAGAGGATCGAATTACTGACCCACAATTTGTCACGTAGGGGCGCGCCACACGAGACGGTTTGACTCTGTGTCATTAACTATATCAAATATATTGTGCGCATGGTAGAACATATCGCCCAGACAACAAGCTCGTGATGCGCATGTCTTGGAAACGTCGGATATAAAATGTGTCACACCAAAGAGCTGGTCCTGTCATCACGTGTTTGCTCACATGACCGGGAGACATGCGTAATTATCAATCAATCTTTGATCATTGCATGCATGGTTATATGACTATACGCAATTATGGTTGTTGAACAGCCCCATTTTGTTTACGTGTGCTGGATTGAAGATTGTGAAGATGGTTTTTTTCTCTCTCTCCTTTTACTTGCATGTGTGTGGGGTTGATGGGATAGAGAGAACAAAAAAAAGAGTGAAAAAACAACAACGATGAATTATATATTTATACGTATTATGTTCCTATAGCAAGGCCATTTTGCATCACTTTGCAGATAAAGTCATCGCTCACGCAGAAGCCAATGACTTTATGTTTTGTGAAAGAAATTGCATTGAACCCTCGCGGTTCATAAGTTTAATAACTCCCGATCCCCATGCATTTTTATGTCATAAATTACAGCAGATACACTCTCTGAAAATCGCCGAAGAAGTGTAGCTGACATACAGACCGGCTCTTAAAACATCAATATCATCCGCATAAACTAGTAAAGCAATGCAGCTTAGCAACCGTATTTGCTAATGAATAACCTATTATCAAGAAAATGTTAAATTTAGCCTTAGTGTTTCCCCCGATTGCCCTCTTTTTCACGAACACTTACTTTCGCTTCCTTTGATGTTCTTTTTCTTTAGTTTGCTTTATCATCGTTTTACTTTGCACCCTCGATTGTTCGCGGAGGGTTTATTGTTCGATGCATCTGCGGCTGCTGCAGCTTTTACTTTGATTTACTGTGATTTACTGGGGCAGCTTTTACTTTGATTTACTTGTGGTGTGCGAGTTAACCGAGATTTTCCCGTACCGATGAAAGTGTGCCTCGTCTAGCAACTGTGGGAATCCAGAGACATCGCTTAATCAGTTCTGTGCTTTTTTGTTGACTGTACCTCTGTCTGTCTTTCTGTTGAGGTGAGAGAGTGTGTGTGGGGTGTGTGTGTGTGTGTGTGGTGTAAGGGTGAGGGGGTTGTGTGTGTGTGTGTTGCTGGTAGTGAGTGGATGTGTGTGAGTGTGTGTGTGTGTGTGTGCGTGTGAGTTTGCATGCGCGCGCGCGTGCGTGCATGCGTTCGTTCCTCTATGTGTGCGTGTGTGCGCGCGCGTGTTAACCCGTGATTTGTAAAAATGTAAAAATTGTTACAAATCACGGGGCGCGCCCCGCGATTTGTAAAAACATTTTTACAAATCGCGGGGCGCGCCTCGCGATTTGTAACAATTTTTTACAAACCGCGGGGCGCGCCCCGTGATTTGTAACAATTTTTACAAATCACGTTTTTGCGCCCGATATTTTCTTGTCATCTCCAAAGTCAAGGGACAAAAATGAAATCCCTTGACTTTTGGGGTAGCGCGACTCTGTTAATTTTAAGATATTTTTTTTTCATTTTTTTCATTACTAGGATGTCCCATCGTTGGGAAATTCCAGTCGCTTCCTCCCAGTTAACAGCGCGAGCGTGTGTGTGTGTGTGTGTGTATGTGTGTGTGTGTGTATGTGTGTGTGTGTACATGTGTATTTGCATGCATGCGCGCGTGCGTGCATGCGTGCGTGCCTCCATGTGTGTGTGTGTGTGTGTGTGTGTGTGCTTACTTGCTTTTGTGCCCTACCCTCCCCCTCACCCCTCGCCAACACGTCCATCCCCAAAATGTATCCTCTCTGTGCTCCTTCTATTACTCTCGGATCGAACAAAAGCGTGTTAGCGGTTAGATTTATTGTAACAAGACATGACGCAGCAACGTGTTTTACAGGATAGAGCACGATCGAGGAAACGTTAGTCCTTTTTTGTTGACTGCACCTCTCACAGTTTATTGGCGGAGTTGAAATGTCAGCGGACCATGCAACTTATCTGTCTGTCTGTCTGTCTGTCTGTCGGTTGGACGGTCTGTAGTTCTAACAGACTGTCTGTTTACCACTCACACACACACACACACACACACAAACACACACACACACACACACACACACACACACAAACACACACACACACACGCATGCACGCATGCACGCACGCACACACGCACGCACGCACGCACAAACACACACACACACACAAACGAACGCACCACGCACGTTACTACGCACGCACGCACACACACATACACACACATACACACACACACACATACACACACACACACACGCACATACAGACACGCACCTCCCCACCCACTCACACACACACACACACACAAACACACGCACGCACGCACCCAAGAAAACATACACAGACACCCTAGAAATTGGCTCTTTTTATACTGTAACTCCTGCAATGCAACCGAGGGGTGGATTAAATCTAGTTGATTATTTTTAGACAAGTGAGAAATTAGAACGAACTACTTTGATTACACCAAAAATCACACGTGGATTATTCGAAGTAAGAATAAAGAGGGCTAAAAAATAATCAACACTAGAATTTATTTTTAGAACATTTGAAACCCAGACGATTGGACCCTGTTGCGGAAGAATACGTACAACGTTGACTCAAAACTGTAACAACAATGGCTGACGTGTATGAAGTACACGCATACCTCGCCAGGTTTGTTTCTGTGACAATAGTCGACAGACGATGCCATTTGCTTTGTGTGTGTTTTTGTTGTTGCCTACTGTACGTGTAAAATCCAGTTCTTTAACAGGCAACAAACCTTGCAAATTTCCAGAAGCTGCAATCTGAAGCGACCTATCTCTGATTCTAGCAGACGATCTCTCCAATGTTTAACACAAAATCAGCAAACTCTCCTGTCACATAGAACGTCCATTATATAGTGCAATGTTGAAATGAAGTTACCGGTCTGAAACATTTAGTCGTTTCTTCTGAGACAATCCTTGTTCTCTTATCATCTACAGATTTACCGCAGTCTTCACCACGCGAATTCACAACAGAAGTCAGACTTTCGAACATATACAATCTACGTAGGCAAGCACGATACGTCATGACGTCATATGATTCCTAGCATATTGACGTAATGCTAAACATCCGGTTATCCCGAGTTTTCTCCGTAATACATGTCCGTGGGTTTTTCAATGTTCGGTTATTTCCGTGGCTTCATGCGGAAAGGGAACAGTCGTCTGCTATCAACGACATGGACCATTCTGGTCCTTGTTGCTGACAAAAACATGATTTTAACACAGAATGTAATGTCAGAATAGCTATATAAACGCTATTGTGTTTTAATCGTAGCAATGGGGTCCGATATTTAGACCAGACAAGTATAATGCCGACGAGTCGGAGACTAAGAATAAAGTAAAAGAACAGGGACTATTTGAATGACGCGCATTTGACACTCTGAGTGATTAGGCTGAAATGAAATTGCGTACAAAATGTCGTCTGCATGACTGCATGTTCGACCCGTGTTGTTCGTTGTATAAATAGCTTAAACAATGACGACAACTCGTTGATTACTGGAAAATAAACCACTCGTGGGTATTTGAAGCCGCTTGGTAATTCACTCGTGTGCTCCGCACACTCGTGAATTACCAAGCGGCTGCAAATACCCACGAGTGGTTTATTTTCCAGTAATCAACTCGTGGTCATTGTTTAAAGCCATATGTACTCGATGACTATACACGCTAATTGCTTTACCAACAGCTGGAGACATGCTAAATTAAGTTCCCTGCAAGATATTGTGGTCTAGGACCCCTTAAATGTTGAGATATTTGAATTTTTATTTTGATCTAGATCGTCCTATTGATAGATTTGCCAACAGAGGGAACGTTGACGCAAGGGAAATAACTCCGCGTCTTTGTTGACATCCTCACTTTTTCAGAGGCTAGAACAAGCTGTAATGCATGTATATGGTCCGCGCATGGCGACATATCGTCATTACATGGTCTTATGGTGCGTTTGACATCGATTATGGGCAAACTACACTTTGTAAACACGGGAGCGCGTACATATGCCTTTAAGCTCTATGTAATCTGACATGGCTAAACTTCCCCTTTTGTCTTTCTACGTTTAGTCAACATTTGACTAAAGGTATTCGAGTGGACTGGGAATACAGGTGAAGATGAGTGTGTGTGTGTGTGTGTGTGTGTGTGTGTGTGCTTGCATGCGTGCGTGCTTGCGTGCGTGTGTGTGTATGTGTGTGTGTGTGTGTGTGTGTGTGTGTGCATGCGCGCGTGTGTGCGTGTGTGCGTGTGTATGCGGTTTCAGGAAAACTACGAGAAAAATCGTAATGAAACGTTGCATGTATTGACTAACAGATGGTAGTTTCAGACATTGGTTTGTTTTTAATTTTGTCAATAAAAACGTTGGATTACATCATAATTTCTTTGACCAGAAGATCTCTGACATTCGCAAAGGTCTCGACTCATCCAAAACACAAATGTCCTTCGCCGCATTTTCAGGGACCCCCCTTACACGGTTTAGCCCTGTTTCTGAGAAGTTTGTTTTTGAACTTATTTCAAAATGTGCTCCAAAATCCTGCACACTTGACCCCATTCCCACGTCACTCATGAAAACTTGCCTGGATTTCCTTGTTCCTGTTGTAACGAGAATCTTAAACCTTTCTCTTCAGTCTGGGTCTGTGCCTGCACAGTTTAAAGAGGCAGTCATAACACCACTTCTAAAAAAGCCAGGCCTTGACACGGAGTGCTTAAAGAACTATAGACCCATTTCAAACTTACCCTTTCTGACCAAGCTGTTAGAAAAGTGTGTGCTAGCGCAGCTCCAAGAACATCTGCTGAGTAATGATCTTTTGGACGTCCATCAGTCCGCATACAAGAAAAATCATAGCACAGAAACCGCTCTTCTTTACGTAACTGACAAGCTGCTGACCAGTGCTGACAACAAGGAAGTGTCTGTGCTCGCACTCTTGGACCTCTCGGCGGCATTTGACACCATCGACCACGACGTCCTCCTAAAGAGACTACAGTTCACGTTTGGAATTGCCGACAAAGCCTTCCAGTGGTTCGTGTCATATCTCTCTGAACGCTTTCAAAGAGTACAAATAGGTCAAAAAGAATCATCCCCTGTTCCCCTGAAGCACGGAGTACCTCAGGGCTCTGTTCTAGGCCCGGTTCTGTTTACACTCTATACACAGGACCTATCTGACGTCATCTCGAGGCATGGCTGCGAACACCACAAGTATGCCGACGACACCCAAATAGAGGATTCTGCTCCCCCCAGTGATTTTCCAAAAGTGGTTAAAAACACTGAGCGCTGCATTGAGTCAGTTAAAGACTGGATGATAGACAATAAACTCAAGCTGAATGACTCAAAAACTGAGGTGATGCTGTCAGGCTCAAGGCATGCTTTAAATCAGATTGACTGTACTTCCCTGACAATAGGCGACACTCAGATTGTTTCCCAAACCGCTGTTAAGGACCTAGGCGTGTACCTGGACTCTGCTCTGACAATGCAAAAACACATTAGTTTTGTTTGTAAATGTGCCTTTTTTGAGTTGCGCAAGATTTCCTCTGTCAGATCATTCCTGACACTCCAAGCCACTGTTCAACTTGTCTCCTCTCTGATCCTGAGTCGACTTGACTACTGCAACTCATTGCTTGCCGGCCTCCCCACTGAAGAACTTGATCGCTTACAGAGAGTCCAGAACAGTGCTGCAAGGCTCATTCTGCAGAAGTCTAAGAAAGACCATGTCACTCCCCTACTTACCACCCTTCACTGGCTTCCTATGAAGTATAGAATCGAGTACAAGCTCGCTCTGTTAGGGTACCGCTGTTTTGAGAAATCACTTCCCCCCTATTTGTCCCATTCCCTCAGTATCTACGAGCCATCCCGTTCTCTCAGATCCTCCTCTGAAAAACTCCTTCGCATCCCCAAAACCAGGACCAAGACCTTTGGTGAAAGAACCTTTAGGTACCAGATTCCGACCGTCTGGAACTCGCTTCCAAGTTCTATCCGTGATTCCAGCAGCCTTTCCTCCTTCAAAACCCAACTCAAAACATACCTGTTTCGTAAAGCCTTTGCTTAGCCTGAGTAGACTCTCCACAACCCTATTCTGTTTTGGAACTCTCTACCCTGCATGTGCTTTATGGTCTCTTTGTCAATGGTATCTTTGTGTGTGCGCGTGCGTGCGTGCGTGTGTGTGTGTATGTGTGTGTGTGTGCGTGTGTGTGTGTGTGTGTGTACTTTTAACATTGTACGCTAAGTTTTGCTTAGTGCTTGGGTTCTTGGTGTTATGTCTCAGTTAAATGTATGCTTTGTATGCTTGTTGATTTGTGCTAGTTTATTCTATAATGAATTTGTAAAGCGCCTGGAGCCAATTGATGGGACTCGCGCTATAGAAAAGTTATTTATTATTATTATTATTATTATAACCCACCAAAAATGTGGGCGGAATCAGTTGTGGAGAAATAATCTATTCCATACATGTCATTGAAATGATACTCTTGGCCTGGGGCTGATCCGTGGTAGCTATTGTACCCGTTTGGTAAGGGAAGGAAGGTTTCTTTTAAGTTATGTTAAACAGTTATCGTTCCCTGCATTATCTATGGTTATTGCTAATTGGCTGTCCAACGTTCGCAAACATCTTACGCACCAAAAACAGCCTTAAAAACCTGTTTCTTGGCCAGTAAAGTGAGCGTTTTAAGAACAACAGTCCTCGTCACCTAGAAGAAGCGTAGGATTGATTGTCAGCACTATAAATTCACTTGGCATCCAAAACCCCACTGCTTAAAAGCAAAAAGGATCTCGCTCGGCCATTTTAGCTCTAATGCGCATGCCTGGACCAAGGGAGATAATCGAAAGGATCAAAGGGATGGTTATCGTCCTTGAAACACACTCGGTTACCATGGTAATGCAGGATGGCGTCACATGTTTACGAGGATGTAGCTGTTAAGCTTTGTGACGAGAGGGTGTGCGTTGTTGGAGGTGACACATTTTATAAAGTGCCCCCATTTTGGGCGATTTGTCGTGGTGAGGTGAGGGGCAGAGAGAGAGAGAGAGAGAGAGAGAGAGAGAGAGAGAGAGAGAGAGAGAGAGAGAGAGAGAGAGAGAGAGAGAGAGAGACAGACAGAGAGAGACAGAGAGTGAGAGACAGAGAGAGAGAGAGAGACATAGAGAGAGACAGAGAGAGAGGCACAGAGAGAGAGAGAGAGACAGAGAGAGAGAGAGACAGAGAGAGAGAGAGAGAGAGAGAGAGAGAGAAAGAGAGAGAGAGAGAGAGAGAGAGAGAGAGAGAGAGAGAGAGAGAGAGAGAGAGAGAGAGAGAGAGATAGAGAGAGAGAATGACAATAACATTGACAATTCTTTTTTGCGATGTTCAAAAAAACGTTTGGTAAAAGCTCGAAGATGTGCATGTTTGTTAGGTCACATGACTTTATCACGTTATTGTATCCAGCTATGTTATGAAGACCTAATCAATACCAATCTGTCTGTACTCTAAGAACGTACAAATAATCCTATTAGGTACACTTTAAGGGAACATATTTTCTTCTTCTTATAATATAAAAATGTGTGTAGCTTGCAAGATAAAACCGAAAACCCGGGTCTCAGGCTGATCGCAAACGAGCAATAACACTCTCAACCACAAGAAGAACTCACAATAACTTCCTTTCTCCCGTTCAGCCACCATACCAACACACAAACAAAATTTAACCATGTCAACATGGTGTATCATTTCATTTGATGACGAGCAAAATCTGCTTCACTTTAATGGGGACGTGAGCTGTTTGGTGTGAAATTAATTACCAGTAATGCAGGCTATGAGAGAAAACAATGGGAAACCTTGCAAGACATCGAAACAATCTTCCCTGAAGGTATTGCACGGCTAATGACACAATATTCAAAAAACACCAAATCATGCAAAAAAGTAATAATCAAACGAAAACTCTGGCATCCTTCCAGGAGAATCATCAAATCAAGCACAACGAGAAGAAAACAACACAAGAATAATGTAAAAAGGGTCCAGATTAAAAAATAAGGTAAAAATGAAAATAAAACAAAATAAAACACGGCCATATTTTGAAAATGTCATGTCAGACAGATCCGTTACCTCCTGACAAAACTTCGACAGAGATCAAGATTTGGAGAGTCAGACACAAGTTGAGGAAAGCGGACAGTAGAAGAAAAGCAGCTTTTGAATCTAGCATTTAGCCCGCGTTTAAACTTGTGAGAGGGTTCGCGCCTTCAAGTAAAAGAGGAACAAAAGTCCCTGCAAACGCAGCCACCATAATTTTAGCCTCCTTCTTTTTGCCAAAGCATGAGATCAGCGCGGATTTCAATGAGAGGAAGAGTGCCAGAGGGACTCTTTTTGTGCCTCTGCTTCCAGAATAAACCCCTCCACAATACCACAAAGCTCGCCAAAAAAAGCACTCACGGGCCTCAAACTCCGCCATGAGCAAATATGCTGGCCAAACATCGGCCACCGCCCTGATCCGCCATTCCCGAACCGCTGTCGCCATTTTGGCACTTCCGGTGTGCGCGGGAATGAATGTGCCATGCAGATTAGCCGTCGCTTGACCTCCACACACCAGACTCTTACGGACTCTTTTGTCAACAGAGCGCGGAGCGATATTGAGTGGGAGGCCACAGGGCCGTGAAAGGTCTCGACGCATGAGTAGTCGCCGGTGACGCGATGTTTCCTTCCCTTGCTCTGCTACCTTCGTCTGTGTGATGAAACGAAGAAGTGAATGAAGTCGACTTTAATGGAGTGGCAGCCGTAGGGTATCGCGTTCCTGCCGTTTTGTCCCTCTCTCTCTTTGCTGGCGCAGTACATAATTATATGTCCTTCAAAAAGAGTTTCCCATGTCATATTTTCTTTGCATCTGAACTTCAAGGTTTTACCCTACATATTAAGGCGAGTGGCCTGTGTTCAAGATCAAATGATAATGTCCGGATATTTTTTTTTATGTTTACAGAAACAGAAAGCAGCATGGGATACAGAGGCAGATAGACAGACACGGGACTGCTCTGCGCAGAGAAATAGACGCGATGAAATAAGGACAGCCAAACCTTTTATCAGGGGATTAGACGTCTTTATCTGATGCCATGTTCATTCAACTGTTACAGAAAACAAGACTTGATGTGAAATCAATTTCAAAGTCTCACTTTTAATTCTCATAAGAACCATTCCCATTACTTGTATAAATGTTTGGTTTATGTCTAGCGCATTATCAGCTGTAAGACACCATG
>NC_090257.1:19583779-19595749 GCF_037325665.1 Littorina saxatilis
TGCATTGCCAGTACGCACCGAACGCACCGCCTTACCATTCACAGAACTTTCTAAACACTCTGCCTTCCCCAGAACCCCTCCAGCGAACGGTTCAGCGAATTGCTGAAAAATGCATGCAAGTAATAGAACTTTCACCGCATGATGCCTGACTGTAAAAATGTACCTGGCCCCTCCGTCCCAGATTAATCAGTCTGGATCGATGTGTGTGTGTGATGGACACCTTCATTAACCGCGACCAAGTCTTGACTTCTTCATTAGGCCTGTCTCTCAAATGTTCTGTCCTTTTTTGGGTTCGCAATTATGTTCACAGTCACCGATCTGTCGATGTGTTCGCAATTATGTTCACAGTCACCGATCTGTCGATGCGTTCGCAATTATGTTTACCGTCACCGATCTGTCGATGCGTTCGCAATTATGTTCACCGTCACCGATCTGTCGATGCGTTCGCAATTATGTTTACCGTCACCGATCTGTCGATGCGTTCGCAATTATGTTTACCGTCACCGATCTGATGATGAGCCAAACGAGGGATCAGCTTATCACGTGTAAAAGCTTAGCCAGATATGAGATGATGAGCCAAACGAGGGATCAGCTTATCACGTGTAAAAGCTTAGCCAGATATGAGATGATGAGCCAACCGAGGGATCAGCTTATCACGTGTAAAAGCCTGGCAAGATATGAGATGATGAGCCAAACGAGGGATCAGCTTATCACGTGTAAAAGCTTAGCCAGATATGAGATGATGAGCCAAACGAGGGATCAGCTTATCACGTGTAAAAGCTTGGCAAGATATGAGATGATGAGCCAAACGAGGGATCAGCTTATCACGTGTAAAAGCTTAGCCAGATATGAGATGATGAGCCAAACGAGGGATCAGCTTATCACGTGTAAAAGCTTGGCAAGATATGAGATGATGAGCCAACCGAGGGATCAGCTTATCACGTGTAAAAGCTTAGCCAGATATGAGATGATGAGCCAAACGAGGGATCAGCTTATCACGTGTAAAAGCTTAGCCAGATATGAGATGATGAGCCAAACGAGGGATCAGCTTATCACGTGTAAAAGCCTGGCCAGATATGAGATGATGAGTCAAACGAGGGATCAGCTTATCACGTGTAAAAGCCTGGCCAGATATGAGATGATGAGCCAAACGAGGGATCAACTTATCACGTGTAAAAACTTGGCCAGATGTGAGATGATGAGCCAAACGAGGGATCAACTTATCACGTGTAAAAACTTGGCCAGATGTGAGATGATGAGCCAACCGAGGGATCAGCTTATCACGTGTAAAAGCCTGGCCAGATATGAGATGATGAGCCAAACGAGGGATCAGCTTATCACGTGTAAAAGCCTGGCCAGATATGAGATGATGAGTCAAACGAGGGATCAGCTTATCACGTGTAAAAGCCTGGCCAGATATGAGATGATGAGCCAAACGTTTACACGGACAGGACTGTGCCTTTCACGTTCGCAGTAATTAACACACCATCTTTTCTTGACCCCCCTTTTTGCAGCCAATTAGCTTATCGTAGTCCTTAATAGGAATTTAGCTGTAGGAATCAAAGCCTAATGTAATAAGACCCCCATCCCACCCCACCCCTCTCCAGCAAACACCTCAGCTTAGTGTTAAAAAATACATGCAAGTGATAGAAGTTTCACAGCATGATCCGGGCTAGTAAGAATTTACCTGACCTACCACCCCCACCCCTCCCCCCAGGTGAACGAGTACATGCCTAGCTTCGATCCCTGTCTGACTGAATCGAATATGCGTGATCGACTCGTTCATCAAGCGTGACAAAGACCTGACTCCTTTACGAACCGTGACCCTTAATAATGAAAGGGTTGTGGTTTTACGACTACCAGTTGTCATTCCACGCTTTAATTGTGTTAATATAGAGCGCATCAGTGACTCGACGGATTCATGAAACAATGTCCCAGTGATCTGATCAGACAATGTTTCTGTGGGTAGTGTTGTAGCTCACTTGGTCACTAGTTGTGTGATCTTCGATTCACACCAGTGGCTTTTTAAGAAATTAATTCATCAAATAGTTCTAACTCACCACAGCAAGCGGTCAGGGTGTGGAGGGATGGTCTTATCCAAAGTAACATTCTGGCTAGATCTGAGATGGTGAGCCGACAGTTTTGAACGTTTTTTGTTAGTTTGTTTGTTTGTTTTCTGTCTCCAAGTGAATTCCAGACGGTATTCTGTCATCAGGGACTGAGCGTGCAATGCAGAATGGGAATGTTATTACAGTAACTCTTAAACGAAGCGGCTTATTCCGATTTCGCTTTCTCAAATGTTGTGCACACACGCAAAACTGGTTCCGTCAATGATAAAATCTGCATACCTTAGAATGGACGTTTGAGGTATAATATCACACAAAAGAACGATTCAAGCTCAGCGGAAAAAAACGCGCAACGCTCTATAACTTACTCGCCACGCTCTATAACTTACTCGCAACGCTACATAACTTACTTGTCAATGATTCATCGCAGAGGATTGGTACGTGGTGTAACGAGCTTAATTTCTTCAAGGTGCTAATCAACCACGAATGCCGCTGACTAGGGATGATATACCACTCCTACCTTTGGCAAAATGACCATAAAGACACCCTTAATGAGTGTTACATTTTTAATATCGCCCGCTGAGGCAGCAACTGTTGTTCGCCCTTGCGTGGGTAATAACATGGATGATATGAAGACACTGACCGTCAGTGATTATGCTTGAACCATTACAACCAGTTAAGCTGTATGCCTTTTAACCATTCAATTCACCGCACGCCAAGACCCACGATGGTAAGTGAGCGGCGAAACGAGAAAATAATTGCTTCGTTTTGGATGAACTGAATATGTTTTTACATAAATATATATATATGCTATTGGTCTTATAATTGAGCCCTGACGCTGTCAACTTTGAATAGTACGACAAAGCAATTTAAAAAGAAAATGCGTTTTTATTTTGTATGGTACTAATATCTCGAGTAAGTGCTGCCGTTGCATTCAAATTAAGCGGACATCCCCGCTCATCGCTCGCCAATGGCTCTTAGTTTCTTCGGCCAATGAATGAATGACCTCCAAGAGTTTGAAGAGCATAGGAAGTGAAAAAGCAAGGTCCATCCCCTCGTGCTCGCTTCTCGTTAGTATTCATAAGATCAGTCGGATTGGTCAAGGAAAGGTAACTTAATTATTACACCTGAGCCACACGCACAGAGACTTCTCGGGCTTGGATGGTCTCGGCCACCGTACGTGTGGTCTACTTTTCCATTTGTGGATGCACTTGTGTTACAAAGGTCAAGGGGTACTTTTCGGCAAGATTAGCACGATTATTGTATGCAAAGACAGAAAGGAAGCGATCTGAAGTCGAACTCGATGTCTGAGAGAGAGAGAGAGAGAGAGAGAGAGAGAGAGAGAGAGAGAGAGAGAGAGAGACAGAGAGAGACAGACAGAAAGAAAGAAAGAGAGAGACAGAAAGAGAGAGAGAGACACAGAGAGAGAGACAGACCCATCCAGACAGACATACAGACATTCAGATAGACAGACAGACAGACAGACAGACAGACAGACAGACAGACAGACAGACAGACAGACAGACAGACAGACAAGTAGATACGGACAGAAACAGACAGGACGCAGACATAAGGAAACATCAGGCAAGTACACGGACAGACATACACATTGACACACAAACAGGCACTCTCAGATCAACACAGCAGATTCTTAATAAAATTAAACTTTTAGTAGGCACACGGTCACTGTGTCAATATTTTGGCCCATATTCCTTGTCATTTTCTCTCCGTCTACAAAGCGGGTACACAAGATTCAAACAACAGCTGAACGATCAGGGGATTTCACAATCTGAGACTAAACCTAGACAAAAAAAGGAAAAGAGAAAGAGAGAGAGAGAGAGAGAGAGAGAGAGAGAGAGAGAGAGAGAGAGAGAGAGAGAGAGAGAGAGAGAGAGAGAGAGAGAGAGAGAGAGAGAGAGAGAGAAGAGAGCGAGAGAGAGAGAGAGAGAGAAAGAGAGAGAGAGAGAGAGGGAAAGAGAAGAGAGGGAGAGAGAGAGAGAGAGAAAGAGAGAGAGAGAGAGAGAGAGAGAGAGAGAGAGAGAGAGAGAGAGAGAGAGAGCGACACACACACACACACACACACACACACACACACACACACACACACACACACACACACAAATACAGAGACAGAGAGAGAGAAGAAGAAAAAAAGCAAACACACCTTCAATGCAACAAAAGAATGACAAAAGAAGGACACAAAACCACAACGAAACAGAACTGGAACAAATCCAAGTTTTCCTTTCATTGTGCAGTCTATGTTCTCACCGGAAGAGTGGTGGAGCTTATTATCTTGTTTTCATTCAATCGGAATCCCCAAGTCGTTTCGCCATTTTTGACCCTTTTTCCCTTCAGGGACCGTCCTTTTGTACATCTCATCGCTTTTTGCACCGATTGCCTTGGTTTTAAAACAGGGGTAAGTTCGTGACAGAATAACAGAACCAACAAAGAGAATCCGAGATTGCAAAGGGGAATAAGTTCAAAATGAGCGGCCATCCTTTGCAAAAGGAGAGAACTGCAGAATAAAAGTACCAGACGACAATTTTCTTACCCCGAGACAGGAACCTTTTAGCGTATTTTCTCAAGGTAAACATGATAAACGGGGTTGCGTAAATACACAGAGAAAAAATAATTGATTGTGGAAACATTATCTGTTATTTTCTTCTTCCAGTTCTTTTGGAAGTGAAATTTGCTTGTACACTTCGGAACAATTTCCGCATGGTTGTGTTTTGATTATAACATTTTCAGCCAAACTCTATGGACACACGTACTCAATCGATCTGGAAAGTACACAAGCTCACATACACACACATACACGTACACACACACACACACGCACACACTCACGCACGCACACACACACGCACAAACATACACACACACACGCACACACCATAGACTCTCTCTCTCATTCTTTCTTTGTATCTTTTTCTCACTCCCTCTCTTTTCTCTCGCTTTCTATGACACACACACACACACATACACACACACATACACACACACTCACACACACACACACACACACACACACACATACACACATACACACACGCACTCTCTCTCTCTCTCTCTCTCTCTCTCTCTCTCTCTCTCTCTCTCTCTCTCTCTCTCTCGTTCTTTCTTTCTATCTTGTTCTCTTTCCCTCTCTTTTTTCTCGCTTTCAATGGCACTATAGAAAGAGAGATGTGGCCCAACTCAAGAGGTTGTGATTGTTGTTGTTGTGCCAATGCATAACCAAAGAATACACTCATCTTTTGAGCTGACTGTCATCACTTGAGATATTTCACCTTCCGTTGCTTTAGTGTCCTGCTTACCTATGACAGGAGGCACTTATGCATAGGTTTCTGATGATTTGTCAGGCAAACATTTTATTTTTTACGAATTCCGGAAATGAATATATCGGGTTTGTGTGGGTTGTGAAAGGGTGAATACTCTTGCTTTTAGTTTGGCAAGCTTTCTACGCGTTTCAGATACACTCCTCGCTAGTGACTAGCCTACAATGTCATTTGCGAAAGTTTGACTCAATAAAAGCAAGAGTATCTATTCTTTCACAATCCAACTTCTGAACATCGTCTACGACAGAGAGAAAGAGAGAGAGAGAGAGAGAGAGAGAGAGAGAGAGAGAGAGAGAGAGAGAGAGAGAGAGAGGGAGGGAGAGAGAGAGAGACAGAGACAGAGACAGAGACAGAGACAGCAAACAGAGCACGGCTGAAAACAAAACAAATATTGTTTCTGAATATTGTATTGATCATCCCTTTTTGTCTGCTGGTAAAAAAAAGAAGTGTGGATGTAGCCATTGTCATGGGCAGAAATGAATTCATGCTATACAAAACGACGAAGGAGGGCGTGAAGGATGTCTTGCTTCACTAAACACGTCGTCTTTTCTTCGCCTCGTCTTTGGAGAAGCTCAAATATTGACACTTGCACAATCGTGCAGAAGGAGACACAGAAACTCAAAACATTCAACGCGTGATTTCCTGTTGTTTCGGCTTTGTCTTTTATGTTTTTCTGCCATGTTTTCAAAGTGACAACTTAGCTTAGTTATCCTTGTTGCTTGTGTTTTCTCTGGAGTGCAAGTATAGACTATAGGCGGACAGCGAAACAAATATCACGCGCTAAAAGAAAACATTAAACAAATTGAGATTACACCAATTAACCCCAAAGCTCAAACAAATAAAGGCATCTTTATTGATGAAAGTGTTATTTTTGGTCAGTTCGGAACATCTGTGAACTTCTTTTCGTCGGAAATTTGAGAATTTGTTTGTTAGGTCGAATGGTTAACCCATTGATTTCTTAGGTTGGCTGGGTTGATAGGTTTGATTGCTTGGATTATTGCTCTTTGTGTCTGTCTGTTTGTCTGTGTGTGTGCGTGTGTGTGTGTGTGTGTGTGTGTGTGTGTGTGTGTGTGTGTGTGTGTGTGTGTGTGTGTGTGTGTGTGTCTGTCTGTCTGTGTGTAAGAGGTCAACGATTCTCAGAACTGACTCAATGTTAATGGTGCTGACTCAATAAAATGCAAATATATAAATCACTTGATTTTGATAGGAAAGATGTGCAAAACCAAATATAGATACGGAACTCCCACTGATATTATAATAATGTTTGACAAAGAGAAACAAATACGAAACGTAGAATAGTGTATCATATGTACTTCTTTTCTGGCTTCCCTCACCGCCTCCTCTTTCTTTCGTTTCGCTAAAAGGAGAACAGCACCGGGGTAAGGGCGGAACTTACATTGTTACACTAAACACCACTTGTATGAAAAGAGAACTGTTACTAAGAAAACTTTAGCACGCTTACAATTGTCTTTTCCTCTTACTTATTGTGATTGTTACTATGTTAACTCCATTATGACACCGCCACAAACAACACTTAAGTCAACCCAAACACAGACATATGTAAGACAATAACCAACATTAAAGATGCAAGATTTTGTCCATTGTAGAAAACCACACACAATTGATAAATTTATAAAACGCCAATGAAGAAGGACGCTCAGCTGTAGAGAGAAAGAAAGAAAGAAAAAAAAACACAACAACAAAAACGTAGGGTTTCATTTTTTTCATTTATTTTTCAGCTTGAAGCGGACTGCATGCAACTGAGGCAAAAACAAAAAAAAAAAAAAAAAAAGAACTGACTCAATTTGAACTTTGAAGCCATGTTCCAATGGCCAGGGTTGCTTTACTAATCGGTGGGGAAACATGATTAGCTGGTGTTTGTCTATTTTCAGTGTGTTTTTGTACATACGTGTGTGTACGTATAAACACACGCATATTACCGAGTGCGCGCGAGCGCAAACTTGAACACATACACACACACAGACGCGATCGCACACACACACACACACTTACATATATACATACACAGACACACACAGACACACAGACACACACACACACACACACACACACACACACACACACACACACACACGTACACATATCCTCCTCCCAACCTCCCCCCTCCCACGAACACCACCCACACACATACATTCACGTATCACGACCTTATATTGCTATCTTTTTCCACGCTGTTTCTTTTTCAGCACATTTTGTTGTAAAGTCTTGATTGTTCGATAATCTAATAACACGGTTTCAGTAGCTTTAGTTTGTGAAGCCGTTCCACCGAGAACGATTTACATTTCTATTATTTGGTTTTCCCCTAGAGACGGGTTTGAAACGATTGCCCAAAATCGAGTGTCGCTACTTTGCGGAAAAAAACCCACAAAGAAAGAAAAGCTTAAAAAGTTATCATGACTTTTCCTCCCCCTTTACTATTTTTAACTTTTTTCTCTCTTTTTCCCCCCGCTTCATCTTGTTTTTTGATTGCCCTGCGGTCCTGTATTTATGTCAGTCTTCTGCTTGGAAGAAGCCTCCCCCCTCACTCTCTCTTTCTCTATATGTCTCTCTCTCTCTCTCTCTCTCTCTCTCTCTCTCTCTCTCTCTCTCTCTCTCTCTCTCTCTCTCTCTGTGTGCCTCTCTGTCTTTGACACTGTCGCTGTCTCTCTCACCCTCAAAATGAGTGACGGAAGGACATACAGGTAAATCATCGCTGTGGCAGCCAGACAGACAGTCACAAGTCAAAAGTCTCTCTCTCTCTCTCTCTCTCTCTCTCTCTCTCTCTCTCTCTCTCTCTCTCTCTCTCTCTCTCTCTCTCTCTCTCTCTCACGAGCGCTGTTAATGTGTTTGTTCAACGGTTTTATTTAACAAGGTTTACTTTAACAGTTTTAATTTATAAGCTTCAATTCTCCTTTTCTTTTCTTTTCCGTTCCTTTTCTTTGGTCATTTTCTTGTCAAACGGCTTTCTTCATATATTGCTTTCGTCCCAATCGCCTCGACCAATCTGTTTTCGCGCTTGTCTTAACTGTCTGACTTCGCCTTTCCTTTATTTTCAATTAAACTTTCCGGTCTTTTTCTCCCGCCGTGTCTCAAAAGGCTGCTAAAAGAATGAGAAGGTGGTCACCTGTGCAGTGTTTTGTGGGATAGCGTATTTCCCGCACCGCGGTTTCTGATTGGATAAATGGATTCGAAGCGCCATCTTTTCGACACGCCAATTATAGCCCCGTCAGCCGCCGCGTCAGAGTACAATGACGTCAGCAGTGACGTATGCCTCTTTGCACCACAAGTGACCGCCGTTTCGGATGGGTCTGGTTTTGGGTCAGAGGATTCAAAAGTTCAATGTGAGGAATCTGTAAGAATAGTTTCTCACCCCTGTTTTGCGGGGGAGTATTCAGGTGATAAGCGTACTGCCATGCCAGAAGTTAGCAGCAGTCGGATCAATGAGAGTATGTGTGGGATCGGAGGTTCGGCCAAATTAATGAGAAACAATTTGTGAGAAATTGGTTGCATTCGTTCTTTGCTTAAAACTATTTTTTTTAATTTCTATTTTTTCTTTTCTCCTTCTCATCATCGCGGGTAGAGTCGTCACTGTCCTCGTGTTCTTCTCCGAGTGCTGGTTGGTTATGATTTGTTATCGTCTCTTCTCGTCTCTTCTCGTCTCTTCTCCGAGTGTTGGTTGGTTATGATTTCTTATCGTCTCTTCTCGTCTCTTCTCGTCTCTTCTCCGAGTGTTGGTTGGTTATGATTTGTTATTGTCTCTTCAGCTGGTATTACTATTCGAGACCGATGCAAGTTTGTTTCCTTTCTCCCAGAGAGTACGGAAAGAGTATGGAGAGTGGGGCACGGTGACAGTCAAAAAGAAAAAAAATAACACACAAATAAGCACAAAGACAAAACCCTCCACACACACACACACACACACAGATTCCCGGCCAAGTGTGAGCCATCGAACACGACAGGGCTTGTAATCAAATCAAATCAAGCGGAAGAATAATGAGCTGAGATTCAAACGTCGGAGATCTTTCCCGAGACATCAGCAAAGGCAGGGATCGACGTCGCACTCTGTGCACCCCATAACTTTCCATCGAGTAGCAGGAATTTCAGATGAAGATAAAGGAGGAAGCATGTGTCACGAAACAGTGTTGACTAACGTTAACGCATGGATGGAAAATGGGAGCATTGCCCTGATAATATGCTCTACTAACAACCCTCAGAGTTAAGCGGGTGATTCTGTTCTTGCACTGTCTTTTTATATTTAGTCAAGTTTTGACTAAATATTTTAACATCGAGGGGGAATCGAAACGAGGGTATGGTGTATGTGCGTGTGTGTGTGTGTGTGTGTGTAGAGCGATTCAGACTAAACTACTGGACCGATCTTTATGAAATTTGACATGAGAGTTCCTGGGTATGAAATCCCCGAACGTTTTTTTCATTTTTTTGATAAATGTCTTTGATGACGTCATATCCGGCTTTTCGTGAAAGTTGAGGCGGCACTGTCACGCCCTCATTTTTCAACCAAATTGGTTCAAATTTTGGTCAAGTAATCTTCGACGAAGCCCGGACTTCGGTATTGCATTTCAGCGTGGTGGCTTAAAAATTAATTCATGACTTTGGTCATTAAAAATCGGAAAATTGTAAAAAAAAATAAAAATTTATAAAACGATCCAAATTTACGTTTATCGTATTCTCCATCATTTGCTGATTCCAAAAACATATAAATATGTTATATTCGGATTAAAAACAAGCTCTGAAAATTAAATATATAAAAATTATTATCAAAATTAAATTGTCCAAATCAATTTAAAAACACTTTCATCTTATTCCCTGTGGGTTCCTGATTCCAAAAACATATAGATATGATATGTTTGGATTAAAAACACGCTCAGAAAGTTAAAACAAAGAGAGGTACAGAAAAGCGTGCTATCCTTCTTAGCGCAACTACTACCCCGCTCTTCTTGTCAATTTCACTGCCTATGCCGTGAGCGGTGGACTACGAGTATACGGTCTTGCTGCGTTGCAATGCGTTCAGTTTCATTCTTTGAGTTCGACAGCTACTTGACTAAATATTGTATTTTCGCCTTACGCGACTTGTTTGTTTTAGTTTTCTTGTATTTTATCTGTTTTATGTGAAATATAAGGACATTTTTGAAGACAAGGGCCTGTGCCTAAGCCGTTTCTATCCTCAAGGCTGTGGTTTTTGTGAAGACTTTGCGAATTTGTTTTACCCACAAATCCAGTGCCGAAGCTTCGTGCAGTAGATTAATATCAGGCTTCACGAAAACAAAACAAAATCATTCAGTCAGTCAAGCTGTGCACTACATATAAGAGAATATATATATAATGTCTACAACAAGTAAATCCACAACTGCATAAAGCAATAAAGCTATGTGTTCAGGAACAAAACTCTCCAGTAAACACAATGTTACCCGTTTCACGACTTTTTGTTTGGTCTGGTACGTTTCTCTAGGTTCACGACACAGTTGTATGAATAAAAACAACATTTCAAAGAGCTTTGGCCATATTTCCAAGCCAGTGTTTTCAAACTGTGATTACTCTTAGTCTTACAAGCATTGATCCCGTCGAAACTGAAAGTGACGCTTGTTAACCTATTTCTTTTCCAACATGCATCGCGGTTTCCTTTCACACCCGGAACTTGTGTCCCGCTGGCTAATCACAGATGCGGAAACAAAAACAAAGTACCGGTAGCCAATTAGAAGAACGATTTCAAATGGAATCGAAAACCTTGATGAGGGGCAAAAGTTGGCTCGTCGGATGTGTCGGTGGTGTCTGTAAGAGAGACTAGTGTAGAATCAAATGAGATTGAAAAAAAAACCCCAATAACATCTAGATGATAATAGAACCTCTTTGTTTTGCAACCGAGTGTGTAGAACACAAATGTCTCTGTCTGTCTGTCTGTCTGTGTGTCTGTCTCTCTCTCTATATATATCTCTCACTCTCTCTCCCTCCCTCTTTCTCCCTCCATGTTTTAGTGTAATCGTCAACATTCTTTAAATCTTCGTAAGTAATAAAAACACACAAAATGTTAGACAAAACACAGTCCTCACAGAACAGGAACTTTTCAAACCGAACAGATAGACAGGGATGAAAACAAAGAAATAAAACAATAAACAGAGAACAAGACCACAGAGAAACAAAACTATCACTTTTTTTACTTTCCACCATTAAACCTCTTGCCCCCCGTTTCACAGCATTCAATTATTGACGAAAAATGGACACCTACTCCTCCAAGCCACGCGATTTCTCGCTCCCGATTCGCTCTTCTTGCGAGGCTTGAGGGGTCTGATACAAAATGGTGGGATGGAGTGATGCAAAAAGCGCCGGTTTTCTGCATGCAAATGCAATTTGTCGCCCTCGCTTTACAAAGCTTCTACGCTGCCCTGCTTTTGTATCGTGCGAATGGACGGTTCGACTGTGTTTTGGAATGAGATCTACTGAACTGTTGCGTGAAATTGTTTTAGGGATTGTTTATGATGGTATTTTTTCGCTGTCTTATAAGTTGTTGTAGGGGTTTCTTTCCCGTGCAAGATGAGGGTTGAGAGAGAGAGAGA